>NW_008355474.1:697527-738264 GCF_000622305.1 Nannospalax galili | reverse complement strand
GAAAGTTTTAACTTATAGAATCAGGAGTACTCTGCTCCTGGTGGGCTTGTGACATCAAGTACACACTACTGAGTGTGACTAAGAGGACAAAGATGACTTTACTTTTGGAGACAGGGTTCCACTACGTAGACTTGGATGAACTCAAACTTGTAGCAGTCCTGCCTCTCTATATTCCAAGTGATGGGATATCAGGTGTACACCATGTATACACATGTAAGAGTTACTGAGAAGCTGAAGAATGTGTGACATGTTTGATATAGGAATCTACGTTAAAAGTGTAACAGATGCAGTCAAACAAAGGTTTCTTTGAAAGGCATTTCAATCACAGCACTTAAAAAATTCTTTTAGAAGCTGGGCATGGTGGCACACAGCTGTAGTCCCAGCGCTTGGGAGGCAGAGGCAGGTGGATCTCTGTGAGTTCAAGGCCAGCCTGGTCTACATAGTGAGTTCCAGGACAGGTGGGGCTACAGGGGGACCCTGTCTCAAAAAGACAAAAAAAAAATTTTTTTAGGGGCTGGAGAGATGGCTCAGCGGTTGGGAGCATTGCTTGCTCTTGAAGAGGACCTGGATTCCATTCCCAGCACCTATATGGAGGCTAACAACTGTTTTTAACTGCAGTTTGAGGGGATCTGATACCCTCTTCCAACCTCTTCAGGCATTGCATGACATGGGTGCACTTACATACATGCAGGTAATACATTCATACACACAAAAGTAAAAATAATAAAATTAAATTTATTTTCTTTTTATGTGTATGAGTGTTTTGCCTGTATGTATGTAAGTGCAACTGTGCTGCACAGTACCCAAAGAGGACAGAAGAGGGCGTCAGATCCCCTGGAACTGGAGTTAAGGATGGTTGTTAGCTGCCATGTGGGGGCTGGGAACTGAACCTAGGTCTTTTGCAAGAGCACACAGTGTTCTTAACTGCTGAGCCGTCTCTCCAGCCTAAACATTAAAAAAAAATTATTTTTATTTTATGTGTATGAGTGTATTGCCTGCATGTATGTGAGTGCACCTGTGTCATGCAATGCTGCAGAGGTCATAAGAGGGCTTCGAATTCCCCTGGAACTGGAGTTAAGGATGGTTCATAGCCACCATGTGGGTGCTGGGAATCAAACCCGGGTCCTCTGCAAGAGCAGTCAGTGCTCTTAACCATTGAGCCATCTCTCCAGCTCCCAAGCATTTTTTTTTTTAATAATAGAAAAATATCCTGAGCCGGGCGTGGTGGCTCATGCCTTTAATCCTATCACTCAGGAGGCAGAGGCAGGTGGATCTCTGTGAGTTGGAGGCCAGCCTGGTTTATATAGTGCGTTCCAGGTCAGCTGGGGCTACAGGGAGACCCTGTCTCAAAAAAACCAAAAAAAAAAAAAAGAAAAGAAAAGAAAAGAAAAGAAAAATCGTGAAATGGAACATAAAATTAAGGGACTGACTGTATCTTGTCATATATAAATTATATGTTAGACAGTATAATAAATGTGATTGTGAGAAACACATTGTCTTGGTCCAGTAGTGGTAGCACATACCTGGTAATCCTATCACTTGAGGAACTCACACAGGAGGATTTTGAGTTTGAGCCACATAAAGAGAAACTGGGGAGGGAGGGAGGAAGGTAAGAGAGAGGGAGGGAACAAAGGAGGGAGGGAAGGAAGACAGGCAGGCAAGGAAGGCTGGTTAGCCACAATCCTACCCTACCCTTCCCTCTCCCCAGCTCGCTCTCTTCTCAAAGGCAATCACTTTTTATTTGTATCTGCAGTGCTAGGACTCAAGCCCAGGGCCTGTGACACGCTAGGCAAGTGCTCTACCACTAAGCTACACTTCTAGCCCATCAATTACCTTTTTAAAGTTTTATTTTTAGTGCTTCTGGTTACCTCCACATAGAAAATGAACTATTACAGTCCTCCCACCAGCTGGAATCACTATGTGACATCTATTTACTAACTGTCTACACCTTCAAAGATATACTACTGGCTCATCTATTGACTGTTTTTGTAGTTTAGACCAAACTGGCCTCTTTCTTTCCTACTATTACATGTAAGAAGCTATAATGAGGGGCTGGAGAGATGGCTCAGAACACTGGTTGTTCTTGTAAAAGACCTGGGTTCGAATCCTAGCACCTACATGGCAGCTAACAACTGTCTGTAACTCCAGTTCCAGGGGATCCAACAGCCTCGTCTGTCCTTTGAGGGCACTGCACCACACGGGTGCACTTACCTACATGAAGGCAATACACATACACATAAAATAAAATAAAAAAAAGAAGTTATGATGACCGGAAGTATCCTCACACTTCTTTTTTGTTGGTCTGTTTGAGACCCGGTCTTCCTGTAGCCCTAGCTGGCTTTGAACTCAGAGATCCACCTGTGTCTGCCTCCGAGTGCTGGGATTAAAGGCGTGTGCCACCATGACTGACCTATTAATAGTACCTTATTTTTATATCATTGAAATTGGCATTTATATCCTGCCTTGTTCTGTGACCATGGTTAAGTCTGTATGGATTAGAACTGCTTACATTATGACAAGCTTCCTTCTCTACTTAAAACAATGTTCTTGCAACCCAATGGAGAAAGCTTACTGCATAAATGGATCATTCTTCTTCTCCTCATTTATTTAAAATTGTGTTATGCTGGGCATGGTGCCATATCCCTTTAATCCCAGGGGGAGTTCAAGGCCACCCTTGTCTACCTAGTGAGTTCCAGGCCAGCTGGGGCTACAGGGAAATCCTGTCTCAAAAAAAAAAAAAAAAAAAAAAAAATCATGTTACAACTGTCTATTTTATATTTGATTGATCTTGGTTCTTTTATGTAATGTCTCCCTTAGAATTCTAATTCCCTTAGAATTCTAATTTTGCCCCTTTTTGTTGAGAAATAATATTTGTGTTATTCACTGTTAAATCATAAAAAAAATCATTTACTGTTAAATTCTAGCCAGGTATGGTGGCAGAGGCAGGCAGATCTTTTTGAGTCCCAGGCTAGGCCTGGTCTAAATAGCAAGTTTCAGGCCAACTAGGGCTACATAGTAAGAGCCGTGTCAAAAAAAAAAAAAATCTTGCTGGGTGCAACAGTATATGGCTTTAATCCTAGCACTTGGGAGGCAGAGGCAGGCAGAACTCTGTGAGTTTGAGGCCAGCAGGGCTACATAGTAAGATCCTGTCTCAAAAAACAAAAACCAGTAACACAGAGACCCACAATTAGCCAATGTACCAAGAACAAAAGGCTGCAGAGTACTTATCACTGAATAGGACAGCTATTTCAAACCTCTGCCTACCAAGGCTCAGGGATCATTGTGGAAGAGGAGGCAGAAAGATTGTAAGACCCAGAGGGGGTGGATGACCACAAGGAAACAGTCTTCCAGACAGCTGGTCATTTACTCATATGAACTCATAGCAATGGTGATAGCATGCACAAGTCCTGTGCAGGCTCAAACCAGACAAAACCCCATCACAGACATGGAGGAGTAAGAAATCCCAACCCAGCCTAAGAAACTTTTGGGAACTGATGGCTGCTGAGAGCAGGAGAGACAGTGTCTTACTGGGATGGGATTCTTGGTGGGCCCAGTGGATGAAACCACACTGAAGGACATTGGGGACAAATATCATACTCTATTGCCGGGCGTGGTGGAACGCCTTTAATCCCAGCACTCAGGAGGCAGGCTGATCTCTGTGCGTTTAAGGCCAGCCTGGTCTACATAGTGAGTTCCAGGCTATCTAGGGCTACAGGAAAACCCTGTCTCAAAAAGACTAAAAAAATAAAAAACCCAAATGATACTCTATAGGCCACATTTTATATATATGAGAGCTCATTAAATTGGGAGGGGGGCAGTGGGGGCATGGAGGGAGAGGGGATCTAAGAGTCATCAAACCATATTGTATAAAAAGCACAAAACAAAACAAGAAACAAAACTCTTACTTTTTTTTTGAGATGGGGTCTTATATAGACCAGACTGGCCTCAAATTCGCTATGCAACTGAGGATGAACCTGAACTTTTGATACTCCTGCCTCACCTCAGCTCTTACTCTCTATTTGCTGGCTGGGACCTGTTCTTGACTTTCCATTGTAATCTGGATAGATTACTTTCCAGTCCAGCTGCACAGCTGAGATTAGGGCCCTTCTTACTGGGCCCATGGGTCAGTGCTACTATGTACCGTCTTTCTTAGTCTTCTAGTCTTCCAGGGTTGCTGATATTCACCTAATGCCAGTCTGGTTTTAGCTCCTATTTTATCCTTCTAAAGCTTTCAGGAGTGTCTCTGAAGGACTCCTCAATATGCCATTATGGCATAAAAATTTAAGCAAAAGGCATCTGACTTTCTGAAATCCTTTATCTGCCAAAAAACAAAGTCAATCTAAAAGAACTCACTTGTCATCAATTCCTTCCAAAAACCAAACTGTGGTGGTTTGAATGAAAATGTCCCCAATAGGCTCCAAGTATTTGGACATTTTGTCCCCAGATGATGGCGCTGTTTTGGGAGGTTTTAGAAGGTGTGGCTATCCTGGAGGAAGCATGTCACTGGGGGTGGGCTTAGAGAATTCTTTAGCCTTGCCAGATCTCCAGTTGCTCTCTTGCTTCCTGTGCCTGTGTGATGATGTGAGAGCTTAGCTTCTGCTGCTTCTGCTCCAGCCACCTCCAGCCACCATGCCTCCTTGTCATGACGGACTGTAATTCCCCTGGAACCATAAACTCTTCCTTCTATAAATTGTTTTGGTCAGGGTTTCTATCACAGCAACAGAAAAGTGACTAATACACAAATCAAAACAAAAAATTAAGGAAGGCTGATCTTATAAGCAGAGATGAGAAGTTTCCATACCTCACTTAAACAGACACTGCCACTGTCCTCTGTAGTTTCCTAAGGGCCCATTAATCTTCCTAAAAGTCAACTGTTCTATCAATTCCCTTACCTTCTCTCCATCTCCTATTAAGATGGTATATAAAGCCAGGAGTGGGCTGGAGAGATGGCTCAGCAGTTAAGAGCATGACTGCTTTTGCAGGACCTGGGTTCAGTTCCTAGCACCAACATGGGCTAACAACAGGCTATAATTCCAGTTCCAGGGGATCTGATGCCCTCATCTGACCTCCACAGATATTGTATGACATGGGTACACTTACATACATGCAGAAAATACACTCATACACATCAAATAAAATAAAAAGAATAAATGAAATATCTAAAAATATACTTGAAGTCAATTCTTTAGATGTTTAATTTCAACTAATGGAATTCAAACACTAAAGCAGATAATGACTTACCCAAGAAAATGTCAACAAGCATATTCATAGTGAATCTTCCAGAAGGACTTATATTTCTTGTCCCTGGTGATAAACTGTGTTCTTGAACAAATCTTACAATATTTTTCACATCATCAGTCACATCTCTTGTTTTATAATCCTATGAATAAAAAGATTATCTTCTGCTATAATTAAGATAATGAGAGCCAAGTTATAAGATCTTAATATTAACTGTGGTAAGACTCATAACAACTCATTTCCATATGAAAAGTAAGAATAAAAACTAAAATTTCAAAGGTTTATTCCTAGCTGGGTGTGGTGGTGTATGCTTTTAATTCCAGGACTTGGGAGGCAGAGGCAGGTGGATCTTTGTGAGACTGAGGCCAGCCTGGTCTACATAGCAAGTTCCAGGTCACCTAGGGCCACATAGAAACCCTGTCTCAAATATAAAATGTCCATTGTTGTTTAAACTCTAGAATAACGAGCCCTCTATTCTAGATAGGTTACTGCTGCTTCACAGACACATATCTTGTCTTTCAACTACCTAAGAGCACTCCGTGGATAGGAAAAAAAAAAAGTCCCTCACACCTCCTAGAACAGTGCTTTGTCCCTCACGAGGTTATGACCTTTAGGGTGAAACAGTGCAATTCATGCATTTTATTCTCTTTTCAGTCTTTGGTGCCATAGTCAACCATACCTGTCATCTGTGGCTCCTTTGATTCTAGCCTGTGGTGAAAGCATCATGGCAGTGGGAGCCCATGGCAAAGGCTGCTTACCTCATGGTGGACAGGAAACAGAGAAAGACAGGAAGAGGCCAGGGAAGACACAACCCTGTGACTTAACTTCCTCCAACTAGACCCCTCCTTCTCTGTCCCCAGCATCTCCCAAACAGCATCTCCACTTGGCAGCCAGCCTTCAAGGCAATAGCTTCAGGCAGGGAAAAAATTCAAATTCAAGCTGAAATGGTGGTATATGCCTTTAATTCTAGCACTCTGGAGGCAGAGGCAGGTAGAGCTCTCTGAGTTTGAGGCCAGCATGTTCTACATAGCAAGTTTCAGGACAGACAGGGTTACATAGTGAGACGGTCTCAAAAACAAAAAACAAAAACCATCTTCCTCTAGTTCCTCTTCTCATTTTCCTCAGCTGTCCCCCAATTCTCCCACCTTTTAAATGATCCTTGGGCCTTCATTTACCCTAGTCTTCTATATTAACATGTATCCTAAATTCCTAGACCAGAGCCTGTTATAGAGCAGGTACTCAACAAATACCTGCTGACTGTGAGAACTGATTAGCAATGTTTCTAGGGTAAGGTGGATGGAGAAGGTCATGAATCTGTAGATTCCACACCAAGAGTAAATTACCCTCTGCTCTGTCTAGCGCTGCATAGCTTTAGCACTACTCATTATACAGTATTATATGTCTGCCTCCCTTCTAGGCTATGACTTGGTCCCAGTACACTGAAGATATTTTAAATAATATACCCAGTGTGCAAATGTTCTGTATCTAGTAAGGCATCACAAACATTAAAACAGGAAACTATATGCCAGGTGTGGTGGCTCATGTCTGCAATCTCAATACATGGAATCTGAGACAGGAGGATCACTGCAGGCTTGAGACCAGCCTGGGCTACTTAATGAGTTCCAAGACAGTCTGGGCTACTATCTAGTTTGATTTCTATTGGCGTGATAAAACACTCCAACCTAAAGCAACTTAGGGGAGGAAAAGGTTTATTTAACCTTACTGGTTAGTTCATTAATAAGGGAAGTAAGGGCAGGAACTCAAGCAGGGGCTTGAAGCAGAAACCACAAAGGAACGCTGCTTGCTGGCGTGCTTGCAGGTTCATGCTTAGCTAGATTCTTTGTACAGCCCAAGACCACCTGTTTAGAGAAAGATGCTGCTGACAGTGAGCTAGATCTTCCTGCATCAATTCACAAGACAATCCTTAACAGAAATGACACAGGCTAATCTGATCCGGGGGAATCCCTCAATTAAGGCTGCCTTCTCAGGTGACTCCAGACTGTGTCAAGTTCACAATTAAAGATGTTGTTTTTTTCAAAAGGGGGTGGTGGTGGCATGGGGATATAGTTTTTTGGCAGAGCACGTGCCTAGCATGCTTGAGGCTCGAGGATCAATCCCAGTATAGGGGAAGTTATGTGTGTAAAACGGTCAGAAGCACAATAAGCATGTAATGCACGAATTTAGCAGCTCCCTGGGTTATTTTAGGGCAGACAATACCAAAATTATCCAGGACCATGTCCTTATTCTTTTTTTAAGACATGATCACACAATGTATCCCAGGCTGGTCTTAAATTCTCTGACCTCCTTGTTTCAGTCTCTTAACTGTTGGGATTACATTACCACGTCCGTTCTTTACAGTTATACAAACAAGTGCTTTTTCAAACACAATATATATTATTACTACTGTTTTGAGGATGAGATCTCTAAACATAGGTTATAGTTGAATTTAAAATATCCCACTTGCACATGTTGATCTTTCTTATTTTTATTTTATTTATTTTTTAAGACAGGGTTTCATGTAAGCTCAGGTTGGCCTTAAACTCACTGTATAGCCAAGGATATCCTTGAATTTTCTAATCCTCCTGCCTCCCAAGTACTGGGATTATAAACACGCACTACCATATCTGACCTACTTTTTAAAAATTGAGAACAACACATGTTGGCAATTTCCTTAATTATTATGTCATTAAAAAATGTCTTATTAAGCCGGGCGTGGTGTTGTTCACCTTTAGTCCCAGCACTTGGGAGGCAAAGGCAGGTGGATCTCTGTGAGTTCAAGGTCAGCCTGGTCTACATAGTGAGTTCCAGGCCAACTGGGGCTATAGGAAGACCCTGTCTCAAAAAAATTTAAAAAAAAAAAAAAAAAAAAAGTCTTATTTTACCTTTGTTTTACAGCAATTGTCACAAGAAACATCTGGGTATTTCTTACAAAAATCAGGGTCAAATCCATTTTCCCCAAAGTAAGCCAAAAGCTGTATTCTTCTGCATTCTGTTATATTTTCACAGTAATGTACCATGCTATACAAATTATTGAAGTGAGTCTCTTTTGTATGATAATTTCCATCTTTTTCCGCTAAAAGAGATGAAGAGCATAGTAAAAATATAATTACTACAATTGAAAACTAAGCAAATATAAAAGCTATATTTAGAATAGATTCCTATAACTTTTTCTTTTTTAAGGACAAGGTCATGCTATGGTTGTTTGGGCTTAAATAATCCTGTTGCCTCAGTTTCCTGAGCACTGGGATTATAGGCATGTGCTATCATGCCCTGATAGATTTAAATATTAAATAAGAAAATTATGGGCTAGATATGTAGCTTAGCAGTTGAGCACTGGCTGCTCTTACAGAAGAACCTGGGTTCAGATCCCAGCACCCACCCACAAAATGGCTCATAACTGCCGTTAATCCAGTACCAGGAGACCTAATGCCCTCTTCTGGCCTTCATAGGCATTACATGACACAGATGCACTTACACACATGCAGGCAAAACACTCATGTATATAAAAATAAAAAGAAAATTACTCAAGGTTTTAATTTTACAGGAATGTTAGATTTTCCCCCTCCTTCTTTCTTTCTTTTTGTTTTTTGAGGCACAGTTATACACTATAGCCTTGGTGGGCCTTCAACCTGTGTAGTCCTCTTCCCTTAGCTTCTGAAGTGCTGGGATTACTGGAATGAGCTACCATGCCATAGAATGTTGTTTTTAAACTGAATTCTCTCTCTCTCTCTCTCTTTCCTCCTGTCTTTTTGGGACAGGGTCTCCCTGTAGCCACAACTGGCCTAGATTCATTATGGAGACCAGGCTGGCCTCAAACTTCACAGAGGTCCATCTGCCTCTGTCTCCCAAGTGCTGGGATTAAAGGTGTGCACCACCACACCCAGCACAATGTAATAAAAATTTAAAAGCAGGTGTGCATTTTTTAAAAATTTTATTTTATTATTTTTATTTTATGTGTATGGGTGTATTACCTACATATATGGAAGTGCACTCATGTTGTACAATGCCTGCAGAGGTCAGAAGAGGGCATTGGATCCCCTGGAACTGGAGTTACAGATAGTTGTTAGCTGCTCTGTGGGTGCTGGGAATCAAACCTGGGACTTCTGCAGAACATTCAGTGTTCTTAACTGCTGAGCCATCTCTCTAGCTCAGGTGTGCATTTTCTATTAACAGATAATCATGGTTACTTAAGAATATAATTACTTTTTTCTTCCACATTATGAGTATTATTTTTTCAATTGGTTGCTAGGTTATCATGATTTAAATACTTATTAACTTGTTTGGGCTTACCAATATAAATATTATTTGAGTTATGAAAAGTCATATCTTGATAAACCCATCGTAAGGTGAAAATATCACACATGTGACAATGCACTTAATGCATCTAACCTACTGAAGATCTTGGTTAGCAGCACAGCCTACCATACAGTGCTGGTTGCTGACCCTTGTGATTATAAGGCTGGCTTCCAGCTGAGACTGCCACCACCCCATACTACAAGACTAGACTTTTATTTCTTGAGCTCATAAAGATAGCAACATTAAAAATTCAATAGAGCCAGGCATGGTGGTGCACATCTTTAATCCCAGCACTCAGGAGGCAGAGGCAGGCAGATCTCTGTGAAACAGAGGCCTGCCTGGCTCCATAGTGACTTCCAGGCGAGCTGGGGTTACAGGGAGACCCTATCTCAAAAAAAAAAAAAAAGAATAGCTAGGTGTGGTGGTACATGCCTTTAATCCCAGCACTTGGGAGGCAGAGGCAGGCAAATCTCTGTGAGTTTGGAGCCAGCTTGGTCTACATTGAGAGTTCCAAGGCAGCTGGGGCTACAGAGAGACCCTGTCTCAAAAAGACCAAAACATACAAACAAACAATCAAAAAAATGAAAAGGGAGGGGGTGCTGGTGAGATCCCTGGGATCCACATGGTGGAGGAGAGAACGGATTTCCATAAGTTGCTTTCTGATCTCTACTGTTTAAAAAACATTCACCCCTTGCCAATTGCCCTCACAACAAATAAGTGCAATTAAGAAAAAGATTTGGGTTGGGCATGATGGCGCATACCTTTAATCCCAGCACTCAGGAGGCAGAGGCAGGCAGATCTCTGTCAGTTCCAGGACAGCTGGGGCTACAGGGAGACCCTGTCTCAAAAACAAACAAACAAAAGAATCAAGAATCCCCCCTCCCAGCCTGCACCTATAGCTTAAGTGTGTACTATCCTTTTTGTAAGCTCTTCTCTCTCCCTTAATGCCCGTGCTTAAAAATAAAAATAAGCCAAGCATGGTAGTTGAGAAAAGGGCCACAGAGAGTTGAATTTTTCAGAATTTCAGAATTATCATATTTTGGGGGGCAACAACTAAAGAGTTCAAAATAAAAGTAACTTTGCTATCTTTTTATTATAGAAATAATGCACGTATATTGTAAAAGAAAAAAAAAAAAAAAAAAAAAAAAAAAAAAAAAAAAAGGAAAAAAACTTGGGGCTGGAGAAACGGCTCAGCAGTTTAAGAGCACTGGCTGCTCTTATGGAGAACCCAGATTCCTGTTCCCAGTACCCAGATGGTGACTAAAAACCATCTGTAACTACAGTTCCAAGGGATCCAATGCCCTCTTCTGGCCTCCATGGGCACCGTATGCATGTGGTGCACTTACATGTAGGCAAAACACCCACACCCCCCCACACAAAAAAGACAAAAAATTGGAATGTGGTACATGAAACTTCATTATTTTCTCTTTTTTATTTTTCTTGGAAATGTATGTTATATGTAAGGGTGCATGAAAAAATCAGACCTGGAAAGACATAAAGGAAACCAGTATCCTGACTTTTTCCTTGGGGAAGTTTAGGAAGGCCTGGTGTAGAAATTTCTGCTTTGTGCACATGTTTATCATTTGATTTTATCAAACAAGCATGTGTTATTTGTATAATAAACAAAAATAAAATTTCCAAAATATATTAAATGCCTCTATTTTTCTATGACTATATAATGAAAACAGGACCCATGTACCATAATAGTAGGCATAGACTGCTTTCATGGGGTGGAATATGACAGAATGTAGTCAGTAGCTCTTGGCTTACTCATTATAAGTCTCTTCAGTCTGGTCACATCATGATAGGCATAGAACAGCACACAGTGGGATATTTCCCCATCCCTTCCAGCTCTTCCAGATTCTTGGTAGTAACCCTCCACAGATTTAGGTAGAGATGCATGAATCACAAATCTCACATCAGGTTTGTCAATTCCCATTCCAAATGCAATTGTTGCACAAATAACCTGATACGAAATTTAAAAAAGCCTATTAGATTCACAATGCATTTAAAGGAATGTTATAATAATAGATACTCCTATCTACTTCTCCTTGTAGCCCCAGGTCTCTTGGAACTCTCTATGTAGACCAGGCTGGCCTAGAATTCACAGAGATCAGCCTGCCTCTGTCTCCCAAGTGCTGGGATTATAGGCAAGCACCACTATACCCAGCAACAACCTGATATCTTAAATTTGTTCCCAGTATTTAGCATGACTAAGGTGAGATTTTCATATCACTAACTTGCAATTCTATTCAACCTAAGAAGGTAAAGCATGCTCAGGGTGGCAGGCTCTTTCTTGTGACTTGGTATTATCATGCGAAGGAATCAGAATCAATTGCGATCAGCCCTTTGTGTGCTACAGCCCTTTGTGTGCTACAGTATTTGACCCCTGTTTCTGATATGGATATATGGTGGGATGCTTACATAGCCATGGCATCCAGGTTAAGGTCTATAAGCAACATCCTCTTGTGTTCCAGGAAGGCACCTGCAAACCTCAGAAATAATTGCTGCTAGTTCCTCACATACTTAGGAACAATGACATTCCCACCTGCTCCAGTTCTTTCCACATGGACTAATTAATCATTTATTGACTTATTCAACAGCTGATTTCAAAGTCAAAGCTTATGAAATTTTAACTGCAGATAAAAGTCTGAACTGCTTATACAAAAACAAAATGAAACAACAAAAGCCATAAAAACAAAACACAAGAGCCAATTTCAGGAGCTTGAAAAATCTGTTTTCAAGAATATCTATTTTAGAGACCAGAGAGATGGCTCAATGGTTAAAAGTGTATAATGCTTAGGTGTGGTGGTGCATGCCTTTAATTCTAGCACTGGGAGATCTCTGTGAGTTCAGTCAGTCTGGTCTATATAATGAGTTCCAGGCCAGCTATGGGTACAGGAAGACCCTGTCTCAAAAAGACAAAACAAAACACCCCCCCCCCAAAAAAACAACCAAAAATGTATACTGCTCTTGCAGAGGACCTGAGTTCAGTTTTCAGCACTCACATAGGGTGGTTCATAACCACCTGTAACTTTAGCTCCAAGGTAATTCAATACCTCTCTGAACTCCGAGGGCATTAGCACTCACGTGTGTTCCCCCTTCCCCTACATATACAGGACCATCTGGGAAGATTGGAGTCTATATTTATTTCAGTGAAGATAAATCAATGAAATTTTCTGAACTTTTTGTATATCTGAAAAACATTTTTTTCTTTCCTTTGTTTTCAAAGCAGGATCTCACACAGTAGTTCAGCCTGGTCTGGACTCTTGGGCAAACCTCTTGCCTCAGCCTCCACTGAGCCATCCCTCCAGCCCGCTGCTTATCTTTAAGATTAAAAACAAGCCAGGGGCTGGCAAGATGGCTCACCAAACAAAGGTGTTTGTCACCAAGTCTGATGACCTGAGTTTGATCCCCAGGATCCACATGGTAGAAAAGAACTGACTTCTGTGTTGTCTTCTGATCTCTACACAACATGCAGCAAGGCATACACATGCTACACACATAGAAATTAATTACAAAAAATTAATTTACAAAAAGCAAACCAGGTAGGAGGTGGATACAGGAAGGTTGCTGTTGTAAGTTTGAGGCTGGCCTCAACTTCAGAGCAAGACTCAGTTTCAAAAAAAAGAAAGAAAACAGGGGCTGGAGAGATGACTCAGCAGTTAAGAGCACTGACTGCTCTTACAGAGGACCTGGGTTCGATTCCCAGCGCTCACATGGCAGCTACGAGGCAGAGGCAGAGGCAGGTGGATCTCTGTGAGTTCAAGGCCAGCCTGGTCTACATAGTGAGTTCCAGGACAGCTGGGGCTACAGGAGACCCTGTTTCAAAAAAAAAAAAAAAAAAAAAAAAAGAAAACAAAAATTGCATTCCATGTTCACGTTTGCTGATTTCTACAAGTGTCACCTGGCAGCCGTCTTGATTGATCCACTTGTGCTGCACTGCATCTCTGGCAGAATCACTGAGGCCAGCATGGTAAGCCAGAGCAGCAAGACCATCTTTCTGTAAGGTGTCAGCCATTGTGTCACATTCCCGCCTTGAGAGGCAGTAAATTATCCCTGAGTCATCTGCCAAGAAACCAAAACAGTATTAAGAAATGAGACTTTTTTTTTTTTTTGGTCTTTTTTGAGACAGCATCTCCCTGTAGCTCCAGCTGTCCTGGAACTCACTATGTAGACCAGGCTGGCCTTGAACTCACAGAGATCCACCTGCCTCTGCCTCTGCCTCCCTAAGTGCTGTGATTAAAGGCGTGTGCCACCACACCCGGCAAGAAATGAGACTTTTAACTTAAATAACAATACAATTTACATCATGTTTTCAGAAATATATGAACCATAAATAGATCTCTATAGCATTCTTATAAACAGAATGATCATACAGAATAGTTCAAGCAAGGGATTCATGAACACTGTGGAAATAAGATTGGATTTTTAATACTGTTCCTGGGAAGGCAACCTAGACTAATCTGGGCTCCATTTCATACTGGCTTTACAACTGCGAGCCACCAGATAGAAATTTTGTAGAAATGTATGACATAAGTTATTAAGAGCCCGATAAACACCTCTTAACTCAGTTCCCTTCTAGGAAACTAACACAGGAAATAAAATGATTTGAAGACTCACACTAAAAATTTTGGTAAGAGCTGGGAGCTGGGCATGGTGATATGCCTTTAATCTCAGGCCTTGGGAGGCAGAGACAGGTGGATCTCTGTGAGGCTAGCCTGGTCTACACAGTGAGTTTCAGGCCAGCCAGAGCTGCATAGCAGGACCCTGTCATAATATATATATTTTAAAGACAGAAGCTCAATGGGCAACATATGCAAATAATTAAGATAGGGGACTGTGAAATAAATATACTGTAACTATTAAAAGTATTTTCTAAGTTTATAAAGGCCATGGAAAAATGCCTAAGATGTTGAAAATGGGTTACGTGGAAAATTGCATGAAAGTGAGAATCTCATTTTAGTTAGCATAATACAAAAGCAAGCACACTTGGGAGAAGGCACTGAAACAAAGGACTGTGTTATTCATACACTGAGAGAAGCCAGAAAAAAGATACTGAAACCAAGAGTTATAATGCAGGTGTGTAGGAGGGCATATTTAATATAGTTTTGTTAGGATATATTGTTATTTAACCAAATGAAATTTCAAAATTATAATATTCCCCATAAATAGCAAGTTAGTGCTATCATAATGCAAAAAGGAATGTTTAATATGCAATTTTATATAATCTATTGTAGTGCAGTACTGAAAAGACCTTTTATCTACTACTTTTGGACATAATTCATTACATGGCTGTACTCACATGGGTGATGCTTTCTGATCCATTCTAAGCAATCAAATGCCACTTTTTTAGGCTTTTTTGGTAACACATAATATTTCAGGTTATGTCTGTTAAAGCTCATGCTAAACCTAAAAGAAGACCCAAACATAAAATTTAATTACTATGAGAAAATATAGCTGTAGTCATTAGTGTAGACTATGTTCCACCCCAAATCCTTACTACCAATGCCATGGCATTAGGAGGCAAGCCTTTGGGAGGCAATTAGGTGGAGAGAGTAGATTCAACAAGGAGATTAGGGGCTATATAAAGATAGAGGAGACGGCTCAGCTGTTAGAATGGCTTACTCAGTTCAGAGGACCTGAGTTAGATCCCAGCACACATATCAGGCAGCTCACAAATGTCTTTAACTCCAGCTCCAAGGAATTCAATGTCTTCTGGCCTTCGTGGGTGCTCACATATACATGTGTGTATACACACACACACACACAGACACACACACACACACACACACACCTTTAAAAAAACAAAGAGGGGCTAGAGAGATGGCTCAGTGGTTAAGAGCACTGACTGCTCTTGCAGAGGACCCAGATTCGATTCCCAGCACCCACATGATGGCTATGAACCTTAACTCCAGTTCCAGGGGAATCCGAAGCCCTCTTCTGACCTCCATGGCACGACACGGGTGCACTCACATACATGCAGGCAATACACTCATACACATAAAAATAAAAATAATAAATAAAATAGTAAAAAAAAAATTTAAAAAATAAAAAACAAAGAAACAAAATACACGGAAACCTTAGTGACTCTTCCCTCAAAAATAAGTATGGCTCCAATGGGACCATCACCATCTACAAACCAGGATGAGGGCCTCACCAGACACAGAATCTATTCGAACACTGATTTTGTTTTCCCAGCTTCCAGAACCATGAGAAATAAATTTGTTTTTGAGCCACCCAGTCTATTATACTGTTATAGCAGTCTAAACAGAGGAAGGTATCTTCAAATACTAAATACTGACTTCCTACAATGCAAACTTAACTAGCAAGCTGTCTTAAATTGAACATTACTACAGATAACATAATGGAACACTGAAATGAACATTTTAGAGTAAAAGTTAAAGGATGGGTGATACAGAAAGAAAGTCCACGGGACTAGATGATGGAAAATGAGTACTGCAGCCGAAACACAAGGTAGAAAAGATTAGGCAGGTCAAGAGATCAGTCTCAAGGGTGAGGTGGCTTAAAAGCAGAGGTGGAGACTGGGGAGATGGCTCAGTGGATAAGGTGCTTACTGCACAATCATAAGGACCTAAGTTTGGATTTCCAACACACACACACACACACACACGCACGCACGCACGCACGCACGCACAAACTGGGCACAGTGGCATGGTGAAGATATGAGGGATCACAGGGCTCACCTGGCCAGCCAGCCTACCGAATTGCTAAGTTCCAGGTTCAGTGAGAAACCTTGTATCAATAGTTAAAGTACAGAGGGAGGAAGACACCTGACATTGACTTCTGGCTTATGCACACACAGGCACAAGGGCATGTACCCAGACATACACTAAAAACATGTATATGCCACACACACACAAAATTTTTTTTTTCTTTTTTTTGGTCTTTTTATGAGACAGGGTCTCTCTGTAGCCTGTAGACCAGGCTGACCTTGAACTCAGAGATCGCCTGCCTCTACCTCCCTAGGGCTGGGATTAAAGGCATGTGCTACCACACCCTGCTAAACAATCTTATTTTTAAAAAGCAGACATAGCTAAAAGTTTAAACGATTAAAGGAAAATGGCACAATAACTAAATAAAAGTAATCTGAAAAAAATTAAAGAGAAGTCGGGCAAACACCTTTAATACTAGCACTTGAGAGGCAGGGCAGGTGGATCTCTGTGAGATGGAGGCTAGCCTGATCTATATAGCAAGTTCTATGCCAGCTGGAGCTACAGGGAAACCCTGCCTCAAGAAAACAAAAACAAACAAAAAAAGTAAAAAAAAAGTAAAAAAAAAAAAAAGGTCAGTGTACACATATGCATGAACTAACTCAACAAATGTAATAAAAAAATTATTTTTTGAGACAAAGTCTCACTATTTAGCCCTGCTCACTTGGAATGGGCTATGTAGACTATGCTGATCTTAACTCACAGAGATCTGCCTGTCTGTCTCCCAAGTGCTGGGCTTAAAGGTGTATGCTATCATATCTGGCTAAAAATATTTCAAAAGAAAATGAAAATCATAGAGGAAATATACACATTTTTAGATTAGCGTGTTCCCACGTTACGACTGTACATACAGAGCTGATTTAGGGATCATAGGAGAGGGTCCCAGAAATCATGTGGTGACTCTGACACGCATGCTCCTCTTCCTCTAGATGGCTGCTCTTGGCACCCCATTTCCTCTTCATGTTTCCTTAGCTCATTCTCTGCATTATCTTTGGTCCTGTATTTGTAGACTCTTCTGTGAATTCTTCCCTTCTGTCTCTGGGTATCTTATAGGGCCACAATTCCAAGAGCACTAACTGCTTCTCTTGCCCCTATACTCTATCCTTCACCTCACTTTCCCTCCCAGGATAGGTTTCTCAGAAGACAGTTAGTCCTTACCCAAGTAATCATATACCCAATTCCAATTCTCATCACATCTATTCTTTGTCTGCCACTATCATTCTACTACAATTCTGCTGTTATATTTTCTTCTTCATAACTTTGAAAAAAATTATTTTGTGCCAGGTGTGGTGGCACATGCCTTTAGTCCCAGCACTCAGGAGGCAGAGGCAGGCGGATCTCTGTGAGTTTGAGGCCAGCTGGGGCTACAGGGGGACTGTGTCTCAAAAAGCCCCCCCCCCAATTATTTATTTTGCATTGGGTAGAGGGCATGGTGCATGTGGGGAGGTCAGAGAACAACCTGCAGGAGTTGGTTCTCTCCTTCCATCACATTGGTTCTGGAACTTGGTGGAAAGCACCTTTATCTACTGAACAATCTCTTTAGAACTAAAGAAAGGTGAGGGGATCACTACAGGATCCCCAGTCCTAGGACTTTCTACTGGTTTAGGTGTCTCCTCTGTCCAGTCCATAGGAAAAACACCTTGGCATAAGTTGAAGGTGGAGCACATATCTGCCTGAAAGGACAGAAGGAAACCACCATTAACTGCAGTAACCCTTGGTAGGGAGATTGCTTGTATATGGGGTTAGGAACAAAGGTGAGGAAGAGAACTGTCTTGTACTCTAAACTCAAAACTAAATGGGTTCCACAACAAGCAGTGGTGGCAGGAGAATGTTCGTGCAGTGGCAGGCAGTCTTTCAGATCCCTCTCTCTGACATCCCCTTCTGCTCTACATGGTTGGCTACCTTAGAGAGCAAACACCCACCCTTACAACTTTCCACGTCAGTGGGGCTTTCTCTACACCTGACTTCTCTATCTCTTCTTCCTCTGCTTATTCCTTAGATGAGAAGCACCTCCAAATACCTCTCCATTATCTCTGTCTGCACTCTCACAGCTTTAAACTGCACCCAAACACCACTCCTGTAGGTCTCAACTAGCCTTTGGCTGAGGCTGCTTTTTGGAGTTCTGAACCACATTCCAACCTGTTTAGACCAGTGGTCTAAGACTGGGGTATGCATGCCCTTAGGGCTTCTTGAAGACTTTGCAAGGGTGTACCAAGCTGAGAAGGCTTTAAGGGAGTTTTCCCTAAGAAAGACCAGAGAATTCGCCTACCCCCCACTCCAGATACCCTGCTGTTATTCCTTTCCCATTTCACATGCCCCCTCCCACTTTCTAAACACAATCAAATCTCACCTTTTATCCATTCAGAATTTTACCACCATGCCTAGGTCCAGACATAAAAACCTCTAGGACATCAAACAAAACAAAACAAACTACACATGGGTGTAGGTGAAATTTCTTTAATTAAACATGAGAAACCGGGGCTGCAGAGATGGCTCAGCAGTTAAGAGCACTGACTGCTCTTGCAGAGGACCTGGGTTCAATTCCCAGAACCCACATGGTGGCTATGAACAGTCCTTAACTCCAGTTCCAGGGGAATCCAACGCCCTCTTCTGACCTCTGCAGCACTGCACAACACGGGTGCACTCACATACATGCAAGCAATATATTCATACACATAAAATAAAAATAATAAATAAAATATATTTGAAAAACATGAGAAACCCTTGGCAGGGTTTCTTGTGTTTACCTGTTTTTGGGTTTTTTTTTTGTCTTTTTGAGACAGGGTCTCCCTGTAGCCCCAGCTGGTCTGGAACTCTCTATACAGACCAGGTTGGCTTTGAACTCTGCCTCCTGAGTGCTGGGACTAAGGGATTAAGGCCATGTGCCACAATATCCAGCTGTTTATTTGTTTTTGTTAAAAGGAATTTTGGGAACAGAGGACTGCTGGGGGTTCAGGTTTCTGGGGGAATGACAGTAAGGCAGTGGGAGCCATAACAAGCCTCAGAAGGCCTCACCCTGACACTGCCACAGGATGTAGTCTTGTGACACAACGGTCTAATGGTAATTTAAAACCAGGCAGGAGAACAGGAAGTTCAAGGCTAGACTGGGCTACAAATGAGAGCATACAAAAAGTGCACAAAGAATTACCTAGCCATACATAGGAGGGTTGAGCAAATCCCCAGCATTAGGAGTTGGCTGTGGCCTTGACTAGGAATGGTGCTTCCTACTGGCAGGAACACTGCAAAAGCCATGCGCAGGAAGGGCCTGATGCTCTCTCATCCCTGTTCTAAGCTCCATCTGAACTTCAGAAGAGGGTTACACTCTTTAAAACAATAACAAAAGATTTGGGTCAAAAACAAGTAGGGAAGGCCGGGTATGGTGGCACATGCCTTTAATCCCAGCACTTGGGAGGCAGAGGCAGGCGGATCTCTTGTGAGGCAAGGCTAGCCTGCTCTACAAAGTGAGTTTTAGGAAAGCTGGGACTACAGGAAGACCCTGTCACAAAAAACCCCAACCAACCAACCAACCAACCAACCAACCAACCAACCATCCAAAGGAACCCAAAAAAACCAAGCACTGGGAAGCACATACAAGAATCAGAACCTTCAAATATGGCCATTGGGAATGTAAAATAGTACAGCAACTTTGGAAGACAGCCTGGAAGTTCTTTAAAAGGTGAAGCAGAGCTACCACAATAAAACCCAATAATCCCACTGCCAGATAATACACCCAAGAGAAATGAAAACGTGTCTACACAGAAACTTGCATATACATATGATAGCATTATTCATAATAACCAAAAAATGGAAATAACCCTGATAGCCACCAATTGATGAAGAGCTATGAAAGAATGTGCTACAACTATAACATACCTTGAAAACATTTTGATAAAAAAATAGTGGGGGTGAGATGGTTTAGGGGGATAAAGGTACTTGTTGCCAAGCCTGATGACCTGAGTTAAATCTCCAAGACCTACATGGTGGAAGGAGAACAGACTCTGGCAGGCTGTCCTTTGATCCCCATATTTGTTGTGTGTTCATGTGTGCATAACACACACATGCACACACAATTATACAAAATGTAATCCAAAATATTTTAAAAAGTAGTCAGTCAGAGCTGCAGAAATGGCTCAGCTGTTAATAGCACACGCTGCTCTTGCAGAGGACTCAAACTCAGTTCCCAGTACTCATGTTGGGTAGCTCACAACTGCCTTTAACTCCAGCTCCAGGAGATCCAACATCTCTGGGATCTGCAGGCACCTGCACCCATGTGTATGCACACAAAATTAAAAATAAATATTTTAAAGGTAGTCAGTTATGGGACTGGACAGATGGCTTGGCAGTTAAGAGTACTGGCTGCTCTTCCAGAGGACCTGAGTTCTGTCCTCTGGGTTTGCCACAGGTGGTTAACAACTGTCCTTAGCTCTAGTTCCAGGGTATCTGATGCTCTCTTCTGGCCTCTGTGGGCACTGCAAGACATGGGTACACTTACATACATGTAGGCAAAACACTCATACACATAAAATAAAGAAAAAAAAGGAGAAAAAGATTACATACTTGCAGAACGAATATTTATAGGACATTCAGAATAGGCAAATTTATGCACAAAAAGGAGATTAGTGGTTGCCTGGGGCTGGTGGGGAAAAGGGAGAAGTGGGGAAAGGAGACTATATTGTTAATGGGTGAAGTGTTTTGGAGGGTGGTAAAAAGTTCTCAAACTGTGGTGATGGTATACAACTCAGAAAATATCCGAAACTACTGGATCTTACACATTAAAAATGTGAAATGGATGGTGTGAATATATCCAGAAAAGCTCTTATAAAAACATCTGGGACCTTACAGACTACCTGAGAGTGCCTGGATCTGGCCTCCAAGAGGTGGTGAGCTTCCCCAAATCACACAGTACCCAAACCACTACATTGGGACCACATGTGGTCCCTCCTGCTTCATCAGGGCTAGACCTCTCTGCCCTACAGTAAGGGCCCAGACCTCAGCAGACTGCCTGAGAGTGCCTGGATCCTGCCTTCCCTTAATGAACTTCCCAAATTGTTTTGTGACTACCTGCTAGTAGGAATCCAGACATTAGAAGGAAGCCTGAGTGTATCTGATTCGAGCCTGATTTGGGCTGAGGTGGGAGCTCCTGAATAGCTGAACTGAAGCCATCTATTCCCTCCAATAAAAAAATCCAAGGGAACCTGAAACCTAGACCAACCAGCTTTACATACCCAATAAAAAAACAGCCCCCCCCGCCCCAATCTAGAAGCCTTTGCAAGGGAACTGACACTGATCCTAGCCATTCTATCAGCTATCAAAGTGCCTGAAAACAAATCCTGAGACCATCACTTTCGAGTCCAGCCTTGGCAGACAAAAGAAAAATGAGGAAGAACCCAATGGAGGTATCCTTTTAGAAGCTCTCAAGAAATTCCAATGGACTCAGATATGAGTATTTGAAATTTTCCCTGTTTTGACTTTTCTCTGGTTCCCTGTCTAGAACTTGTAATGCTTACTACACTTGCCTTTACTTCTCCTTTACATCTCCTAGGCAGCAGTCAAGGACTTTCTTTTCTCCCTACAGTTAAGAGTTATGCAATTTGGGATCTTTTAATAGAGCCACTGAAGGGATACCCCAATAGCCTCACTGTGCGTCCCTGTTCAGCATGGATGGAGCCAGAGCAGTCTGTGTCTTGATTCCCTATCAGCAATTTGGGTAACCTCTTCAGGGGATGGTGTGATAAGACTAGGAGGAAGACATTGGCTAGGCAGTTAGGGTAAAAAGACTCCAAAGAAAAGTAGCCAGTTTCTTGGGTAAAAATCAAAACGTCCTTGGGCCTCTCAGCAACATACTCTGTTCCAAAGGCCAAAACTGTCAAAAGTATTTGGGAGCTCTTATCTAATAATCCCTAAAAGATTTTAGGGTTACATCTTCAGAGGGGGGAATGTTAGAGTAGCAAAAATCTCCACTAAAAAAAAAAAAAACAAAAAAAAACAGTACACAAAGTTGTTTAGGAAAAAGTGATGGGGAGATATGGGAGGAGTTGGAGGGGAGGGAATAGGCACGGACTTGATCAAAACACCTTATATGCATGTATGACATTCTCAATAAATTTTTTTAAAAGTTGAAAAAAAAAACAAAAAACAACCAAGGCACACCAATAATACAAACAGAAACAG
The DNA here is from genome assembly GCF_000622305.1 of Nannospalax galili. Classification (NCBI taxonomy): domain Eukaryota; kingdom Metazoa; phylum Chordata; class Mammalia; order Rodentia; family Spalacidae; genus Nannospalax; species Nannospalax galili. The sequence goes on along the minus strand of NW_008355474.1, from coordinate 715,825 downwards.
ACTTCAATTCAACAAAAGGAAGGCTTGAGCTTCATACCAGAATCGTAAACAAAGGAAATCCACATGACAAAATCACAACGGAAAAATAACAATACGGAAAGCCAAAAGAGTATGTTCCCACCAAACTCCATCAGTCCTACAGAAGAGTTCTACAAGGAGAATCCCCTAGAGTTAACCCAGGATGCAGAATTTAAAAGAACATTCATAAACATGATCAAGGAATTCAACAAATTTAAAAAAACACACACACACACACACACACACACACACACACGCACGCGCGCACCCCAAAGAACTAAAAGACAGGGATAAACATCTGACTGAATTCACAAAAGAGATAGAAATACTGAAGAAAACTCAGGTTGAAATGAAGAAGGAAGTGAGAAAATCAGAAATTGGACCACTCAAGCAAAGATTATGAAAAATTTAAGAAAACACAAGAATGTTATATGCAAGAATTGGGCAACACCAAAAAAACACCAAACTTATGTATCATAGGCATACAGGAAGGAGAAGAATCTCAGGATAATGGTATGGACCAGATCTTCAACAGGATTGTAGAAGAGAATTTCCAGAAATTAAGGAAAGACATCCCCATACAAATACAGGAAGAACATAGAACACCCAAGCAAAGAGTATGGAAAATAAAAAAAAAAAAAAAAAACCACACAGGAATATGCAGGGAATGTAGGACATCATGAAAAGACTAATCTATGCATCATAAGCATAGAGGAAAAATTTTACCAGATAAGACCAGATATATCTTAAACAAGATTATAGAAGAAAATTTCCCAAAATTAGGGAAAGACATCCCTATACAAATATAAGAAGCACATAGAACACCAAACAGACCGAACCAGAAAAGAAACTCTCCATGGTGCACCATAGTAAAAACACTAAATGTACAGAACAAAGAGATACTGAAAGTTGCAAAAGAAAAACAAAAACTTACATATAAAGGAAAACCTATCAGAATCAGAATTACAGGTGACTTCTCAATGCAAACTATGAAAGCCAGAAGAACCTGGACTAAAGTATTCCCAGTTCTAAATGACCATAGATGCCAACCCAGAATACTTTACCCAGGAAAAATGTCTATTGTAGTTGAAGGGGAAAGAAAAATCTTCCATAACACGAATAGGCTGAAAGAACACATGTTCACTAAACCAGCCCTTCAAAGAATACTTGAAGCAATGCAAAGAATGGAGAAAGGAATGACTTTACCTCAGGAGCAACAGAAACTAAATGAGGATATAATTGTGGAAACAGAAAGTTAGACAAAGAATGCAAACAGTAATCAAAATGATGGAAACCAACACACATCTTTCAATCATAACTTCAAATATCAATGGACTGAACTCCCCAATCAATTATTATTATTATTATTATTATTATTATTATTATTATTATTATTATTGAGACAGGGTCTCCCTGTAGCCTCAGCTGGCCTGGAGCTCACTCTGTAGACCAGGCTGACCTTGAACTCACAGAGATCTGCCAGCCTCTGAGTGAGTGCTGGGACCAAATGCGTGCACCACCACATCCAGCTCAATAGTAATTTTAAATATCAATGGATTGGACTCCCCAATCAAAAGACACAGGCTAGCTGAATAGATTAACAAACAAAAACCATCCTTTTGTTGTCTTCAAGAAACCCATCTCACCTTGAAGGACAGGCACTACCTTAAGGTAAAAGGACGGAAAAGAATATTCTAAGCAAATGGTACTAAGAAACAAGCAGGGGTTGCAGTTCTAATATCTGAAAAAATAGACTTCAAACTAAAACTAATCAAAAGAGATAAAGAGGGTCATTTCATTCTGATCAAAGGAACAATTAACCAAAAAGATACTACAATCATGAACATATATGCTCTAAACTCTGGTGCACCCAAATTCATAAAAACAACACTACAGGACTTTAAGATGCAGATTTACCCCAACTCAGTAATAGTAGAGGACTTCAATACCCCACTGTCTCCATTAGATAAGGCAACCAGACAAAGAATAAACAGGGAGATATCTGGATTAAATGATACTATACATCAAATGAACCTAATAGAAATTACTGAATATTCTACCCAAGCACCAAAGATTACACTTTCTATTCAGCACCCCATAGAACTTTCTCAAAAACTGACCACATACTGGGGCACAAAACAAAGCTCAACAAATACAAAAAAATTGAAATAATTCTATGGATCCTATCAGACCAACAGCGTAATAAAGCTTAAAATCGACACCAAAAGAAGCCCTAGTAACTATGTGAACTCATGGAGATTAAACAACACATTCCTGATGATGAATGAAAGAAGAAATTAGGAAAGAAATAAAAGTATTCCTGGAATTCAACAAAAAGGACAAAACAACAAACCTCTGAGACACTTTAAAAGTAGTCATAAGAGGGAAGTTTATAGCTCTAAGTGCCTACATTAAAACACCAGAAAGAGCGCAAATAAATGACTTAACATTGCAACTCAAGACTCTGGAAAGGCAAGAACAAATGAAACCCAAACCCAGGGATGAGAATAACAAAAATCAGAGGAGAAAGTAATGAAATAGAAACAAACAAACAAACAAAAAAATACAAAGAATCAAGGAATCTTAGAGATGGTTCTTGGAAAAGCTAAACAAGATAGACAGACCCTTAGCCCAGTTAACCAAAAGAAAGAACAAATCCAAATCAACAAAATCAGAGATGAAAGGGGAAACATCACAACAGACACCAAAAAGGTACAGAACATTATAAAAGAATACTCTAAAAACCTATACTCTAGGGGCTGGAGAGATGGCTCAGGAGTTAAGAACACTGGTTGTTTTTGCAGAAGACCGGGGTTCGAATTCCAGCACCCACATGGCAGCTAACAACTGTCCGTAACTCCAGTCCCAGGGGATCCGACAACCTCTGCTGACCTCCACAGGCATTGCACGACCCGGGTGCACTTACCTACATGCAGGCAATACACACGTACACATAAAATAAAACAAAAACAAAACATAAAAAAACCCCTATACTCTATTAAATTTAAAAACGGAAATAAAAGAAATGGATGAGTATCTAAAATCATGGGAACCACCAAAGTTAAACCGAGACCAACAGTTTAAACAGACCCATAATATATAAGGAAATTGAAATAGTAATACAAAATCTCCTGACTAAAAAAAGACCAGGCCCAGATGGATTTACAGCAGAATTCTACCAGACTTTTAAAGAAGATCTACAGTCAACACTACTTTAATTATTCAAAAAGATAGAAACAGAGGGAGAACTCCCAAATTCCTTCTATGAAGCCAGCATCATTCTCATACCAAAACCAGGTAAAGATAACCAAAAAAAAAAACTATAGACCCATATCTTTAATGAATATAGATGCAAAAATTCTCAACAAAATACTTGCAAATTGTAAACAGACACACATCAAAAAGAATATCCACCATGATCAAGTAGGCTTTATTCCAAAGATGTAGGGATGGTTCAATATATGCAAGTCAATAAGCATCATAAATCATATAAATGGACTCAAAGACAAAAATCATATAGTTATCTCAACAGATGTAGAAAAGGCTTTTGACAAAATTCAGCATGCATGCATGATAGAAGTTCTAAAGGGAATAGAACTGGAGGGAACATACCTCAACATAATGAAAGCTGTATAACAAATCCACAGCTAACATCATTCAAAATTGAAAGCCCATTATCTCCATTCCTTTTCAATATAGTGCTTGAAATTCTTACTAGAGCAATAAGACAAGAGATGGAAATTAAAGGAGCACTAATTGGGAAAGAAAGATCAAATTATCCCTTTTTGCAGATGATATTATACCTGAGATGTCAAAAGTTCCACCAGAAAACTCCTAGAATTAAGACTTTCAGTAAAGTGGCAGGTTATAAAATTACTCTACAAAAATCAGTAGCATTTCTGTATACCAGTAAAAAGCAATTGGAGAAAGAGTATAGGAAAACCCTCCCATTCACAATAGCCTCAAAAAAATAAAAAAAAATAAAAAAAAGGGAATAAACCTGACCAAAGACATCAAAGATCTCTACAACAAAAATTTTCAATCTTTAAAGAAAGAGATTGAGGAATACACCAAAAAATGCAAGGACCTCCCATGCTCGTGTATTGGAAGAATTAATATTGTGAAAACGACCATCCTACCAAAAGCAATATATAGATTCAATGCAATCCCAATCGAAATCCCCATGACATACTTCACTGAATTAGGAAAAAATCATCCTTAAATTAATATGGAAGCACAAAAACCCCAGATAGCCAAAGAAACCCTGAGCACAAAGAGCAAAGCTGGGGGGATTACTATACCAGATCTCAAACTATACTACAGAGCTATAGTCATAAAAACAGCCAAGTACTGGCACAAAAATAGACACATAGATCAATGGAACATAACTGAAGACTCAAACATGAGTACATGCAATTTCAGCCACCTGCCAAGAACACACAATGGAGGAAAGACAGCATCTTCAGCAAATGGTGATGGCAAAACTGGATCTTCACCTGTAGAATGAAACTAGATCCTTATCTTTTAACCTTGTACAAAAGTCAACTCCGAATGGATTAAAGACCTTAATATGAAACTTGAAACTCTAAAACTGTTAGAAGAAAACATTGGCAGTAACCTACAAGATATAGGTGTAGGAAAAGGCTTTCTAAATCGGACACCAGTTGCTCAGTCAACAACCAACAACTAACAACCAACAAGTGGACCTCGTTAAATTAAAAAGCTTCTGTATGGCAAAAGAAACAATCAAGAAAGTGAACAGAAAACCCAGAGAGGGAAAAAATCTTCACCAGTGACACATGTGACAGAGGTTTAACATCTAGAATGTATAAAGAACTCAAAAACCAAAGAATCAAGAAAACAAATGACCCAATGAAAAGATGGGCTAAATATCTAAACAGAGAGTTCTCAAAAGAAGAAATACGGATGGCTAAGCAACATCTTAAAAAGTGTTCAGCACCATCAGTAATTAGAGAAATGCAAATTTAAACCACCTTAAGATTTTATCTTACCCCAGTCAGACTGGCTAAGATCAAGAGAACAAATGATGCCAAATACTGGCGAGGATGTAGAGAAAGGGGAACGCTCATTCACCGCTGGTGGGGCTGCAAACTTGTGCAACCTCTATGGAAGGCAGTGTGGAGAACTCTTAAAAACTAAAAATGAACCTACCATATGACCCAGTTATACCACTCCTTGGCATATGCCCAAAGGACTTATCTTATTGCAGAGATACTTGTATAACCATGCTTGTTGCTGCTCTTTTCACAATACCTAAGAGATGGAAGCAACCTAAGTGCCCCTCAACTGATGAGTGGTTAACAAAAATTTGGTATATTTATACAATGGAGCTCTATTCAACAGTAAAGAAAGATGAAATAATGAAATTTGCAGGTAAATGGATGGATCTAGAAACTGTTATACTAAGTGAAGTAACAGACTCAGAAAAATAAAAGATGTATGTTCACCCTCATTTGTGGATCCTAGCACCAAATCCTTATAAGTGAGTACATATCCTCATGTAACTGCAGGAACCAGGAAAATGGAAGGGAACCTGGAAGGTAAAGGGAAATAAGGAACCCGAGAGAAAAGAATAGTAGGAGACAGGTGTTACTAAGGGATAAATGTATAAAAAGGGTATAATTAAAGGGGAGGGGGAGAAGGAGGGCTATACAAGGAACTATGGGCATAAAAGGGAAGAAGGAGCTCAAGAGAGGTTGGACCATAGCAGACAGAAATCATCAAGGGAGAAATGGGGAAAATGGGGACACCGTCAATGGGGAGGATAAAACAGGGAGAGAAAAATAGTGCCTACTTAGTATAAAAAAACAGAGGGAACTGTATTAGTCCAAAAACTTACTGGAAAATTACATACAGTATCTCTATATGAGTTGTGAGCATAGCTTAAGGCTATGTAACAAGAAACAGTGCCAGACAGGAGAAACCTTCCTTTGAGTTGTTGGCCAGAGTAGTCCAAGAGACTCTCAAAATTACACAGGCTATTTCCACAGTCTTTGATTGTCTCCCAGAACTTGATGGTAAGAGCCTATTGTTGAAGACAAGACATACCCTGGACACAGGATTTGGAGCAATGGAACTGGAATTGACCTGGAAGCCACCTTCCCTGAAGGGTAGCTCTCATAGCTTTGGAGAGCACTATGCAAGCTGCTAAGGGAGAACATCAATCAATGGTTCAACCCCAGCTTCAAGGCCTAAAAATCCTATCAATGACCAGCACAGAAAACAACATTGGTGCAGTACTGGCATTTTTATCTTGGGGATAATCAACATCTACCTAATTGGACTTAAAGCCCACTCAGTGGGAGGAAACTCATGTGTGGTACTGTAAACCTAGCAAATACACATAGCTGGAGCAGTCATAGATCTTAGAGAAAATTCCAAGGCTGTCATATCCTTAGACAAATGTTATTTCTTACTATGTGCAAAATATGGATCTTTAAGTCTATAGACAAGATCTCAGTCACCACCCATCAAACAAGCTTCTTTTTCAAGAGATAAAGATAATTACAGAGTTCTACAACTGGTCACACACAGAGACTGTCTATGAACTGCCCAAGCCTAAGTGGCACATTTAGGATGCAACCTCTACACCTAAGACATATAACACCTAAACATACAACAAGGGATGAAGAGAACATTAATGCATCTTTCAACTTTCATCAATGAAACTCCCTTATGCAACAGAGGGCCAGGAACACAAAAGGTTACCAATGCCCAAAACGAAGAGAATAAGAGTCTGCAGTGTTTAGGTCCTTGGACAGGACTCCTATATTAAGGTCTACTCACCCAGGGCTCAGGGACCATTGTGGAAGAGGGAGAGGAAAGATTGTAAGAGCCAGGGAGAAGGTGCAGGTCCACATGGAAACAGTCTGACATGCACCTGGGACCCTTCTCATACAAATCTACGGCAATGGTGCCAGCATGCACAAGACCCATGCAAACTTAAGCAGACAAAAACCCAACACAGAACTGTGAAAATGAACATCAGGCCCCAATCTTAGTCAAAGAATTATTGGCAGCTGGGTGAGAAAGAGCTGATATTCTTAAAGGGAAAGATTATATATTGGCTGACTAGATCCCAGTGGATGAACTTGCACTGAGCAACATCTGGGGACACTAACTTTACATGATAGACCTTAATACAAATGACAGAATGTATGCGCTCCAGTGGGGGCTGGGGGGGGGGCTATGGGAGTGTGCCAAAGGGGAAGAGGGTATAAAGATGATTTTGTATGAAATACACAAAAATCCAATAAAAATTTTAAAAGAATTTTGAAATTCTTTGGATTTGTGACATAATTGTAAAAACAGAACTATTTGCTATTTAATTTGGTCAAATAAACTTTTACTAAAAAAAAATAAAATATTATGAGATTAGAATACAAACTTGTAGATCACAAATCCAGTGAAAACCAAAACAAATAAATCACTTTACCACAGAAAGACTGCAGGTCACTTATGAAGAACAACATTCATAGAATTTGCTATAATGGAAAAGTAAACAGATCCTTAGAGTTAATTGCTTCTAACAAATCTTTGCCTGTTGGAAAATAGGATATAAGGAATCACTAGTTATCTCATTAGAGACAATGCCTACCAAGTGATGAATGGATAAATAAAATGCAGAACATTTGTACAAAGGAACAGTATTCAATCATAAAAAAAGAAGCATGAGGGCTGCTGTGGTAAAGCACTTACTTGTGGGTAAGGCCATGGGAACGACCACCAGCAACACACACGGTCACCCCAGGGCTACAACCTAGGTGATTCTTACAAACACTATGCTCAGTGAAAGAAATGAGTGAGGGAAGATAGGGAGTAAGTGCTAATAAAACTACATTCCATTTTGGAGGGTAATAAAAGCATTTTAAAATTAGGTTGATGGGACAAGTGCACAATTCTATGAAAATTTTAAAACCCCACTCAGTTGTACCTTATAAATTACGGCCACGTTTTACAGCATGTGAAACACCTCAACAGTACTTAAAACAAGATTTCATTGACTCTCAAAGTTGTACTGGACGTTGCTATTAGAATAGTAAATTTGCCAGGCATGGTGGCATACCCCTGTAATCCCAACACTTGGGAGGTGGAAGCGGGTGTATCAAGAGTTCAAGGCCAGCCATGCTACAAGGAACCCTGCCTCAAAACAAACTGATTAATTAAAAAACAAAACAAAATAGTATGGTGGGGTTCACCTGTAATCCCAGAACTCAGGAGGTGGTGACAGAAGAAGCCTGAGCTAGAGGTCAGCCTGCTTTATACAGGGAGTTCAAAGCTGGACTGAGCTACATAAGACCCTGTCTCAAGAAATTAAGGGCTGGGGGTTATAGCTCAGTGGTAGAGCACTTGCCTAGCATGCACACAGACCCTGGGTTCCATTCCTAGCACTATAAAATATGGTATACCAGGTAGAGTATCAAATCTTTGTCATTTATAAATGATGTATGACACCATAGAGTCAACTAATGCTTCTGTTGCTGCAGGACTTGAGAGAGTTGTCACAGGGATGTTTACTACGTAGTTCATGTGAGATGAAAAGTGAAGTCAGAATGTGTGTGTGTGTGTGTGTTGGGTGGAGGTCAAAGGACAACCTCAGCTATTGGTCCACCCCTTTACCTTGTTTGAGGCAGAGTCTCTTTATTGGTTACTGCTGTGCATGCTAGACTAGCTGCCTGTGAACTGGGGATTCTCCACTCTCAGTCTCCCATCTGGCCTTAGGAGCACCAGCATTACAGAAGTGGGCTACCATGCCTGGCCTTACATGGGCTCTGGGGTTTCTAACTCAGGAACTTATGATTGTATGACAAACACTTTACCCTCTATCCAGCTCCACAGTCCCAGAGTTTATTTTTATATAAGTAAATAAATCTAGGGGCTGGAGTGAAGACCCAGGTTTGAATCCCACACCCACATGGTGGTTATCAACTATTCTTAACTCTAGTTCCAGGGGATCCAACACTCTCTTCTGTTCTCTGCTGGCATTGCACAACATGGGTGTACTTGCACACAATGCATGCATACACATAAAATAAAATAAAAAAAATAAGTAAATAAATCTAATTTGGCTAACTAGTTTGCCAATGAAGACTAGCTTAGCAAATTGGGTTATATGGTAGTCATTTCTTATTATTTGAAAGAACTAATTTACAGCTACAAAGCTCTGAAAAAATATTTAAAGGCATATCACATAATAAAAGCATTTTGTCAAAAACATCTTTAGAAAAGTGTACAGGATATATTCAGGTCAAGACATTCCAAATATATTGGGTACAGGGTAGAGGTTCTTCTTGAAAAAGTAAAAAGAATACTTCATAGTCATTAGATAAAACCTAATGACTATGGTTTTAATGGTATATTTCCCAGAAAAAAAAAGAGTAAATAATGATATTACTTGTTAGTCAAATATTTTCCAATTCTTTACCTCCCACAAAATTTGGAGGACCTAATTGAAATGTCAGTTGAGAGATCGTTAAAAATAATTTTTGATGACAGATCATGATGTAATTTTTGCATATGCTTCAGAAAGAATTCAAATAATTGAGTGTTACTGCTATAATAAAATGTCCTTCATTTTCATCTACATGTTTATGTAAGCAACATTTCTTGGGGGATTACATCCATAAAAGAAAGAAAAAGAACTGATTCAAACCATCTCTAGGTATGTGAACTGAAAAAAAAATCTTAACTCATTAAGAGATACAGTCTCAATAAAAAGTTTATGCCTAGAAATTATTATTATTATTTGGTATTTTTGGAGACAGGGTCTTTCTTGTAGCCCCAGCTGGCCTGGAATTCACTATGTAGACCAGGGCTGACCTTGAACTCAGAGAGAACCATCTGCCTCTGCTTCCCAAGTGCTGGAATTAAAGGCATTTGCCACGATACCCAATGCCTAAAAATTATTTTAAAAACATATTTAAGCTGGGTGTGGTGCTGTAGTTCTGTAGTTTCAGCTACTTGGGAAGCCAAGGTGGGAGGGTGGCTTGAGCCCATGATTTTGAGACTAGTTTTGGCAACACAGCAAGACTCTTGACTTTAAAATAAAAAAAAAAGGACTGGAGATGGCTCCATGGGTAAGGAAGGGTGCTTGCTGCCAAGCCTGACAACCTGACTTTGATCCCCAGCACGCATATGGTGGGAAGGAGAACCAACTCCTGCAAGTTGTCCTCTGACCTCTACCCACACACTATAAGCATGTGCTCTCTTGGCCCCTATAAATAAATATAATTTAAAAAATAAAAAATTTCTAGTTTAACAGAGAAAAAACATAAGCACGCAGTTAAAAAAAGTAACAGAGCCGGGCATGGTGGCAAACGCCTTTAATCCCAGCACTTGGGAGGCAGAAGCAGGCTGATCTCTGTGAGTTCTGAAGGCTAGCCTGGTCTACAAAGCAAGTTCCAGGCCAGCTGAGACTACAGAGAGACCCTAAAAAAAAAAAAAAAAAAAAAAAAAAAAAAAAAAAAAAAAAAGTAATAGACGTGCATGCAACTATTCCAATCAACCATGATAATGATTTATTTATTTATTTACTTATTTATTTTCGTGTATGTATGCATTTGTGTCATGGTGTATGTGTGGCAGTCAGAGGATGTATGGGAGTCTCCCTCTACTATATGGGTTCTAGGCATCAAACTCAGGAATTCAGGTCTTCAGCCTTGGTGGGAAACACCTTTACCTGTTGAGCTGTCTCTCAGTCCCCTGACTAATGATTTTAATAATTCAATCCAGATAAAAATGTTGGTATAGGAGGTTAAAACACAAACTTTGATTTGTACATGCTTTACTTTAATATGAGTGTGATAGAATAAACAAAAAGAATTCATGCATAAAAAATTTTATTTATGTATATGTGTTTATGTACTCCATATGTGTGTGGGTGACTGAGGAATCCAGAAGAGGGCACTGGATCCCCTAGAGATGGAATTATGGCCAGTTGTGAACTGCCTAATGTGGGTACTAGGAACCAAACTCAGGTTCTTTGAAAAAGCCACAAGTGCTCTTAACTCTGGGATCATCTCTCTAGCCCCAGGTTAACTTTTTTTTTTTTTTTTAAATTTAAAAAATTTTATTTTGGGGGGGGCGCTGGAGAGATGGCTCAGCAGTTAAGAGCACTGACTGCTCTTGCAGAGGACCCGGGTTTGATTCCCAGCACTCACATGGCAGCTATGAACTGTCCTTAACTCCAGTTCCAGGGGAATCCGATGCCCTCTTCTGACCTCCGTGGCATTGCATGACATGGGTGCACTTACCTACATGCAGGCAATACACACATACACATAAGATAAAAATAATAGAATTTTATTATTGCCTGCATGTAGGTAAGTGCACCCGTGTCGTGCAATGTAGTATTGCCTGCATGTAGGTAAGTGCACCTGTGTCGTGCAATGCCTGTAGAGGACAGAAGAAGCTGTCAGATCCCCTGGAACTGGAGTTACGGATAGTTGTTAGCTGCCGTGTGGGTGCTGGGATTCGAACCTGAGTCTTCTGCAAGAACAGCCAGTGTTCTTAACTGCTGAGCCATCTCTCCAGCTCCCCAGGTTAATCTTTTAAAATGTTTTGTGAATTCCATGTAATAGGCACAAAATGGTGACTACAATTTTATTCTACTGGATAAACATTAAAGAGCTAGGTAACAATTTGTTTTATATGTTGCTGTTTAGAACATGCTACAGCCAAGTTTGGGGTGGGGTGGTAAATACTGGGGAAATGACTCTAAATCCTTGGGCACCCTAGGGTGGCAAACACTATCCACTGAGAAGAAAATATCACACCTGACCTCATGTTGCAGTAAAAACAAAGATATAGTAAGAACTCTATTTAAAATAACCTTCCTGGGCTAGGGATGGAGCTCAGTGGGTAGAATGCTACCTAGCACGCACAAATTCCTCGGTTGACTCTCTGAAACCTTATAAACTGGGTATGATGGTATGTGACTACAATCTTGGTAATGGGGAGGTGAAGTCAGAAAGATCAGAAATTAAAGGTCAGCCTCAGCTACCCATAGACTATGAGGCCAGTTCGGGATGCACAAAAACAAAATAAAGCTGGGTATGGTGTCACATGCCTTTAGTCCCAGTACTCAGGAGGCAGAGGCAGGAGGATCTCTGCGAGTTCAAGACCAGCCTAGTCTACATAGTGAGTTCTAGGCTAGCTGGGGCTACAGGAAGACCTTTTTCAAAAACTTAAATCAGCAACAACAACAAAATAAAACATCAACAAAAGAAAATAAATTATCCTCCTGAGCTGTGTATAATGGTATCTACCTGAACTCTCTGCATCCAGGATACTAAGGCAGGAGAACAAGGAGTCACAGGCTAGCTTGGGCTACCTAGTGAGTTCTAGACCAAGCTGGGCAAGACCCTGTGGGATGGCTCAGTGGTACTTGCCGCCACACCTGACAACCTGAGTTCAATTTCCAGGACCCACATGGTAGAAGGAGAGCTGACTCCTCCAATTTGTCCTCTGATTTCCACACATAGCACAAGTATGTACACACACACACACACACACACACACACACACACACACACACACATACACACAAAATAAATGACACAAATAAGTAAAAACTTTAACAATCTAAAATACTTCTGATCCTAAGCATTTGGGGATAATCAACCTCTATGTGAAATGTCCAGAATAGCAAAAATCTATGAAAGCAGAAAGTCAATGAATGGTTGCCTGGGGCAGAGAGGAACAGAGCTTCTTAAGAAAAAAAAAAAAGTTAAGCCAGATGTGGTGGTGCAGAGGAGGTGGTGCCTTTTGGAGGCAGATGCAGGAGGATCTCTGTAAGTTCCAGGCCAGCTGGGGCTACAAGAGAGACCCTGTCTCTGAAAGATCCCCCACCCCAAAAAAGACAAAATGTACTAAAAGCAGATGGTGGTGATGGCTTATTCTCTGAAAAAAACACACTGAACTGTGTATCTTATTTATTTTTTACTTTTATTTTATGTGTATGAGTATACTGCTGCATGTGTTAAGTACACCAGTGTCATGCAATGCCCTCAGAGGTCAGAAGAGGGTGTTAGATCCCTTGGAACTGGATACAAGCAGTTGTTAGCTGCCATGTGGGTGCTGGGAATCGAATCTGGGTCCTATGCAAGAGCAGCCAGTGCTCTTAACTGTTGAGCCATCTTTTCAACCCTAAATTGTGCATTATAAATGGGTGATTTTGCTGGGCATGGTGGCGCATGCCTTTAATCCCAGCACTTAGGAGGCAGAGGCAGGCGAATCTTTGTGAGTTCGAGGCCAGCCTGGTCTACATAGTGAGTTCCAGGCCAGCTGGGGCTACTGGGAGACCCTGTCTCAAAAAGACAAAAAAGAAAAAGATTATTTTGAGGGTGTGTACAGCAGACCTGAAAATAGCTGCTGAAACTTCTTAGCAGAACACCCTATAACACCTGCACCCTTCTTAAAACTATCTGACCTCTCCACACTGTTAGCTGAGTATCTTTAGTCTAAATTTACAACTTTAATCATGGCCTTCATTTTAGAATAGTACTTAAAGGGTTTGGCATCAGATTGCTGGGATTGAAGTCTTTACCCCAATACTTGTAGGTTTATAACTTATGTAACTTAGGCAATTTCTTTGTGAGTGCTTCTTTTACATTCTTTCATCTTTAAAAAATTTAAATTACATTTATTTATTCATTGTATGTTTATGGGTATGAATGTGTCATGGCGGGTATGCTAGCTAGCATCTGGTATGTATAAATTTTGCTTTCCCAGGCAGATCTCATTCCCATAGTTTCAGGGAAAGAGATTCAAGGTATCTCCCTCCAGATAAATATGTGCACCCAAACGTAAAACATAAGTTCTACATTTAGAAAAACTCAATCAAATGTAAAGGGAATTCACATAATTTCTTTTAATTATGGTCTTTTCCCAGTCAGTATAATGGAACAACAGATTAGGGCTGGGGACATAGCTCAGTGGCACATTTACCTACTATTTGTAATCCCAGCACTGGGAAGGTAGAAATAGGTGGATCCTCAAGGCTGGTTAGTCAGCTTAGCCTATTTGAGGAGCTCCAGATCAATAAGAGACCCTGTCTCAAAAGATAAGGTAGATAGCCCCTAAGGAACACCCAGGGTTGACCTCTGGCCTCCTGCATGCACACATGTGAACCCATATACATACACAGATACACACACACACACACACACACACACACACACACACACATCCCATAACATAATTCAGCATAATAATGCAACACTTGTAATCATAGCACTTGGGAAGATGAAACAGGACTGCCAAGAGTTCAAGGACAACCTGCTCTACACTGTAAGTTCTAAGCCTGTGGGGGCTTCATAGCAAGACCCTGTACCTCATCTCAACAACCACCATCAAAAAAACCAAACAAATAAACAAAACTATTTCATAGTTTCTAACATTCAGTATTATAATCTAAAGTATAACATCTTAAATATAGTGCTATAAGGCTTATCTAGTTTGGAAACAAACTATCTTTCTATTTATTTTTATGTGTATGAGTTTTGCCTGCATGCATGAAAGTACATCCATATTGTACAATGCCCTTAAAAGTCAGAAGAGGAAGCTGGATCCCCTGGAAATGGAGTTACAGACGGTTGTGAGCCACCAGGTAGGTACAGGGAAGTGAACCCCAGTCCTTTGCAAAAGCAGCCTGTGCTCTTAATCACCAAACCATCTCCCTAGACCCAAAATATCTTTTACCCTAAATTTATATAAATGTGTCTTTCACTGCAAGTGACAAAAAATTGTATTCCAAAATTTGTGATTATACACACAAAATTCTGAGGACTCAAATTCTCGTACTCAAGTAGTCATTAGTGGCATATAAAAGTGCTATTAACGACTAAATATTTTAGGCTGGAACCAACAACTTAAAGGCTGGGAAGAACCCAGAGTGCTGCTTGAGCTACTTGTTTTAGATCTGAGAATTTAGAAGTTACCAATTTAACTGAAAAGGCTCTTCCAACTATGCTAATCTATGATCCCTTCATATCCTTCGCATGAACCTTCAGCTCTGCAGAACTCTCAGAGAAATATTCTGTTATTTTTACACTTAAAATATTTACACAGCCATTTCTCTATATTTTCTTTCCTTTTTTTTCGGAGTAGGGGGACCATGGGAGGCCTGGTCTTACTACGGTACCCAGGCTGGCCCTGAGCTCATAAGCTCAAGCCATCCTCTCACTTCAGCCTCCTGAAGAGTTGTGACTACAGTCATGTACCACCACGCCAGCTTGTCACTTTCTTTTCTTTCTCTTTTTTTTTTGAGACAACATCTCCCTGCAGCTCCAGCTGGCCTGGAACTTACTATGTAGACTAGGTTGGCCTCCATCTCACAGAAATCCACCTGCCTCCAACTCCCAAGTGCTGGGATTAACGGTATCCACCACCACGACACCCACCTGACAGCTTGTCATTTTCAAATGAACAAAAGCTGTTTTTAAAAATACACCCCAACCCAGGCGTAGTGGTCTACCCCAGCATTTGGGAGGCAGAGGTAGGCACATCTCTGTGAGTTCAAGTCCAGCCTGGTCTACATAGCGAGTTCCAGGTCAGCTGGGGGTACAGGGAGACCCTGTCTTAAAAAGACAAAAAAAAAAAAAAAAAATAAAAAAAATAAAAAAAAAATCCACCCCAACATTCTGTTCAGCCATTATTCTTTAAGACATTCAGGCATTCTACACTGGTGCTGCTGCTAAATTAAAAAGAAAAAATAACCTTGGTACACAAACAGGTGTTAAATATCTGCTGAGCAAATAAACTTAAAGAATACATCTGTCTCTACAAATTCAGGCAGATAATCCAGCATAACCTAAATATATCCAAGGGGATACTTTTACAGTGGCTTTTGGTACTGAGCAGTTAAGGATTTGGTGGTAGTAAGAGGCATGTTGCTGCTGAGATACAAAGTGAAAAGGCCAGTCTATGTGGGTTCTGGACAATAGTCCAGAACACTCACATCTTGGCTATAACTGGAACTTTAAGAAAAAAAAAAAGACAAAACAGGGTCACCTGTTCATTTCATGAAGTATACTGTGGGAGTGCAGAACCAAAATATGTAAAAACTAATCTATTAAGAGGGCTACATTAGGGCTGGAGAAATGGCTCAGAGGTTAAAAGCACTGGTTGTTCTTGCAGAAGACCAGGGTTCAAAGCCCAGGACCCATATGGCAGCTAACATCTGTCCATAACTCCAGTTCCAGGGGATTTGACCCCCTCTTCTGATCTCTGCAGCCATTACATGACACAGGTGCACCTACACACATGCAGGCATAACACTCATACACAATTTTTTTAAATATCAAAATTTCTGAACTTCTAGATTTTACTGGTAACTGCATAATTAAAATAAAATAAAATAAAACAAAATAAAGAGGGCTATACCAGGTCACCAGGTACAGTACGAAATTTATACAATTTCAAAAGCATGGGTTAATTTTACTTTTGTTTATATTTTTTGCTTATTTACTTTGGCGGTGGGGGATGTGTGCCATGGCACATGTGTAGAAATCTAAAGGCAATCTGTGGGAGTCAATTCTCTCTTTCTACCATGTGGGTTCCAGGGCCTGAACTCAGGCAGTCTTGGAGGCAGATGCCTTTACCTGCTGAGCCAGCTTGACATCCCAGCAGCTCCAGGATTTTGTTCCCAAATTTTGCTGCATGTGGAATCACTTGAGTATTAAAAAAGAGGTGGGTTTGGACCTCCTCCATTGGGGTAGCTGCTCAGAGCTCAGCAGACCACCAGAGAGTGCCGGGTTCTAGCCTCACTCTGGCCTCCAACTACCAGAGGGCCTGAGATGTGGCACCCAGTGCTACTGTGCTCCAGACCACCTTGCTAAGCTGCTCAGAATCTGCCCACTCCTTTGCCATCGTCCTCTGTTAGAATTAATTCACTGCTTGAATGTGACAGACCACTGTAGTAAGTAGGCAGAATATGCTCACTCCTTCACCAACTCCACACTCATAGTCTTAAGTGTGAACTACTATCCAGCACACAGGACCAGGCTGGAATGACCCTGTCCCTCTAACTAAAAAAATATCAAAAGTGAGAACCTGAAGCACCAACCAACCATTCATACCTGATCGGAAATAAGTCAACAACAGAAACAGAGTCAAACATCTACTGAAAAGAGGCTAGATTTTCACAACCGACACAAACTAAGAAAAGAAATCCATACGCCCAGGTCTCAATGGAAAAACACAAATAATATGAAAAACAAAGATTATATGTTCCTCCCAAATACAATCAGTCCTATACGACTACCCGGAGGAATCCCAGGATACAGAACTTAAAAGGAGAATCTCAAACATGATCAAAGATTTCAAGGACCTTAAAGAACTCACAAACATACACCTCAAGGAATTCAAAGAAAATAGGAATAAACTTCTGACTGAAGCTCAGAACAATACAAATATGTGGACAAATGAAATACAAAAGACACTTCAGACTTAAGAAAGAGAATTCATCAAAGAGATACAAATATTGACGGAAAACAAGCTGAGGACGGAATGGAAGAAATGAATAAGGCAATTAGAAAAGACAGGAGAAGGTCTTCCCAGCAGAACATCAAATGGAAAATATCAACACTGAAGGATAAAGTTGGAGAACTGGACCACTCAAGCAAAGAGTATGGAAAAATTTAAAAAACACAGGAACGGAGTATGCAAGAGATGTGGGACACCAAGAAAAGACCAAATCTACAGATCATAGGAATAGAGGAAGGAGAAGAATTTCAAGTTAACGGTGTTGACCAGATCTTAAACTGGATTGTAGAAGAGAATTTCCCAAAATTAAGGAAAGACATCCCCATACAAATACAGTAAGCACATAGAACACCAAATAGGATCAGAAAAGAAAGTCCCCATGACATATTAAAGTAAAAACACTAAATATACAGAACAAAGAGAGAATACTGAAAGCAGCAAAAGAAAAACAAGTCACACACAAAGGAAAGCCCATCAGAATTACAGCTGTGCAAACTATGAAAGCCAGAAGAGCCTGGACCAAGGTATGTAGTGCCAGCCCAGAATACTATACCCAGCAAAAATGTCTATTATAGTTGAGGGGAAAGAAAAATCTTCTATGACATGAGTAGCCTGAAAGAATACATGTCCACAAAACCAGCCCTTCAAAGAAGACTTGAAGCAATACAGAGAATAGAGAGAGAAACAGCTATAACTTAGGGGCAACGAAAGAAAATAAACAAAGATATAATCTAGGAAACACAAAATTACACAGTGAATACAAACAGCAATCAAA
>NW_008355474.1:696086-697489 GCF_000622305.1 Nannospalax galili | reverse complement strand
AATAGACTTCAAAGTAAAACTAATCAGAAGAGATAAGGAGGGTCACTTCATTCTGATCAAAGGAACAGTTAACCAAGAAGATATTATAATCCTTAACATATATGCACCAAATTCTGGTGTACCCAAATTCATAAAAACAATACCACAGACTTTAAGACACAGAATTAACTCCAACTCAGTAAAGGTAGGGGACTTCAATGCCCCCACTGTCTCCATTAGACATGTCAACTGGACAAAGAGTACAGAAATCTGAATTAAACGATATCACATATCAAATGGACCTAACATACATCTACCAAATATTCTACCCAAGCACCAAAGAATAGACTTTCTACTCAGTACCCCATGGAACTTTTTGAAAAATTGATCACACACTGAGCCACAAAACAAACCTCGACAAATACAAAAATATTGAAAAAATTCCATGCATTCTATTGGACCACAAAGCAATAAGGCTCAAAATCAACACTGGACAAAGTTCTATTCACTACATGAACTTGTGGCGATTGAACAACACACTCCTAAACAATGAGTGTGTCAAAGGAGAAATTAAGAAACAAATAAAAGAATTCCTGGAATTCAACGGGAAAGGACAATACAACACAACACAACCTCTGGGACACACTGAAAGCAGTTCTAAGAGGGAAGTTTATAGCTCTAAGTGCCTACATTAAAAAACTGGAGCCGGGCATGGTGGCGCATACCTTTAATCCCAGCACTTGGGAGGCAGAGGCAGGCGAATCTTTGTGAGTTCAAGGCCAGCCTGGTCTACACAGTGAGTTCCAGAACAGCTGGGGCTAAAGGAGACCCTGTCTCAAAAAAAAAGGAAAGAGCCCAAAGAAATGACCTTAACACTACAACTCAAGGCACTGGAAAGGCAAGAACAAATGAAACTCAAACCCAGCAGAAGAGAAGAATTAACAAAAATCAGAGCAGAAATTAATGAAATAGAAACAAAGAAAACAATACAAAGAATCAATGAATCTAAGAGCTGGTTCTTTGAAAAGCTAAACAAGATAGACCCTTAGACCAATTAATCAAAAGAAAGAGCAAATCCAAATCAACAAAATCAGAGATGAAAGGGGAAACATCACAATAGACACCCAAAAGATCCAAACCATTATAAGGGAATATTTTAAAAACCTATATGCTACTAAATTTGAAAGTCTATTTAAATGACCTCCAAACAATGCTACTTAAATTATTCAAAATGATAGAAACAGAGGGAGAAATCCCAAACTCCTTCTATGAAGCCAGCATCACTCTAATACCCAAACCGGTTAAAGACACAACCAAAAAAGAAAACTACAGACTTATATCCTTAATGAACATATATGCAAAAATTCTCAACAAAATAGTTGCAAATCGCATACATACACACATCAGAAAGACCATTCCCCATG
>NW_008355474.1:694983-695825 GCF_000622305.1 Nannospalax galili | reverse complement strand
CCAGACAAGGATGTCCACTATCTCCACTCCTTTTCAACATAGTACTTAAAACTCTTGCTGGAGCAATAAGACAGGAGATGGCGATTAAAGGAGTACTAATTGGAAAAGAAGAGGTCAAACTATCACTTTTTGCAGATGATATGATATTATACCTAAGAGATTCCAAAAGCTCCACCAGAAAACTCCTAGAACTGATCAACACTTTCAGTATAGATTTATAGATTATAAAAATCAATCTATAAAAATCAGTAGCCTTTCTATATACCAATAACAAGCAATTGGAGAAAGAATACAGAGAAATGTTCCTATTCACAATTGCTGCAAAAAAATTATAATCTTGGAATTAATCTGTCGAAAGACACCAAAGATCTCTACAATGGAAAATTTAAGTCATTAAAGAAAGAGCTTGAGGAAGACACCAGAAGACGGAAGGACCTCCCATGTTCATGGATTGGAAGAATTAATATTGTTAAAATGATCATCCTACCAAAAGCAATATATGGATTCGATGCAATCCCAATCAAAATCCCCATGATATATTTCACAGAATTAGAAAAATGCATCCTTAAATTCATATGGAGAGACAAAAGATCCTGGATATCCAAAGCAACCTTGAGCACAAGGAGCAATGCTTGGGGGATTACTATACCAGATCTCAAAGTATACTACTACAGAGCCATAGTCATAAAAACAGCATGGCACTGGTACAAAAACAGATACATAGACCAATGGAACATCACTAAAGATCCAAACATGAGTGCATGCAATTTCAGCCACCTGATATGTGACAAAGGTGCCAAGAACACACAATGGAGGAAAGACAGCATCTTCAACAAATGGTG
>NW_008355474.1:676067-694816 GCF_000622305.1 Nannospalax galili | reverse complement strand
AGAAACAACCAAAGAAGTGAATAGGAAATCCACTGAATGGAAGAAAATCTTTACCTGATACACATCTGACAGAGAACTAATATCTAAAATATACAAATAATTCAAAGAACAAAGAAACAAGAAAAAAATGGCCCAATAAAAAGATGGGTTAAGGACCTGAACAGAGAGTTCTCAAAAGAAGAAATGAAGACAGCTAAGAAACATCTCAAAAAGTGTTCAACATCATTAGTAATTAGAGAAATGAAAATTAAAACCACCCGAAGGTATCACCTTACCCCAATCAGACTGGCTAGGACCAAGAGAACAAATGATACCAAATGCTGGTGAGGATGTGGAGAAAGGGGAACACTCATCCACTGCTGGTGGGGTTACAAACTTGTGCAGCCTCTATGGAAAACAGTGTGGAGAACTCTTATAAAACTACAAATGAACCTACCATATGACCCAGTTATACCACTCCTTGGCATATACCCAAAGGACTCATCCTATTGTAGAGACACTTGTACAACCATGTTTGTTGCTGCTCTTTTCACAATAGCTAAGAGATGGAAGCAACCTAGGTGTCCCTCAACTGACGAGTGGTTAACAAAAACGTGTTATATTTACACAATGGAGTTCTATTCAGCAGTAAAGAAAGATGAAATTTGCAGGTAAATGGATCTAGAAACTGTTATACTAAGTGAAGTCACACAGACTCAGAAAAATAAACAATGTATGTTTTCCCTCATATGTGGCTCGGCACCAAATCCTTTTAAATTCCAGATCCTTTTAATAAGATGATGATGTATAGCAGTCCCTTCTGCATGAAATAACTACCATTATCAACTTCAGCTGAGCTGCTAAACACAGTCACAAGTGGGCTTGCTGACGGTTGTGCTCATTCATTAAAGGAGTGCCAAGCAGGGTCATTGGACCCTCACCTGAATATCCAGTCATTCTTCCCAGCCAACTAGTCCAGCCTTGGAAGACAAAAGAAAAATGAGGAAGAACCCAATAGAGGGACGCTTTTGGAAGCCCTTGCCAAGAAACTTCAATGGACTCTCATATGAACATTTGAAAATTGCCCTGTTCTAACTTTTTTCTAGTTCCCTGTCTAGAACTTGTAATGCTAATTACTCTTGCCTTTACTTCTCCCTCACATCTCCCATTCATGATTCAAGGACTTTCTTCTCCTCTTAGAGACAAAAGTCATGCAATTTGGGAGTCATTTAGATAGACTCACTGAAGGGGTACTCCAATTGCCTCACCGTGTCCCTGTTCAGTATGGAAGAAGCCAGAGCAGTCTGTGTCCCTATTCTCTATTGGCAATTTGGGTAGCCCCTTCAGAGGATGGCGTGATAAGAATAGGAGGTAGGAATTGGCTAGGCAGTTAGGGTAAAAAGACCCCAAAGAAATGTAGCCAGTTTCTTGGCTAAAAGTCAAAATGTCCTTGGGCCTGTTAGCAACACGCTCTGTTCCAAGGCCAAAAATGTCAAAAGTATTTGAGAGCTTGTATCTAATCCTTAAAAGATTTTAGGGTTACCTCTTCAGAAGGTTGACTGGAGGGGAGGGAGTGGGCACGGATTTGATTAAAACAGCTTATATGCATGTGTGAAATTCTCAATAAAGTTTTTGTAAAAAAAAAAAAAAGAAACAAAAAAACCCCTCTCCCAATTCCAAATATTCTGATTTAGTTGTCCTGGGGTACAGTCTAGGCCCTGGGATTTTTAAAGCCATACAAAAGTGACTTGAATGTGTAATAGCTGAGAATGGAAATACATGGCCTTCAATAACTCACACTTGAGGTCTGAGAATCTTCAGCTGAGTGAGGATGTCCTTCTGGACCCTGGGATTTGCTGTGGCGGTGAGGGCCATCACTGGAACAGAAGGAAACTTCTGGCGAAGCATATTCATTCTTTTGTAATCTTGACGAAAATCATGTCCCCACTAGTTGGAAAAAAAATAATGCTTTCAGATTATTTGGAACTTGCCAATATAAAAAACCAGCACTGACTGGTCAATATCTTAGGGACTACTTTATTCTTCAGTGAAGTGGCAGAATAGTTCATCCAGTGGGAGTTTTTCTTCAGTGTTGTGGTTGTGTGTACTACTGGAGGTATAAATTTATTGACACGCCAAGACATAAAAACAGTGCTTACCTGACTCACACAATGCGCTTCATCAATGACAAAACGTGCCAAAAGCTTCCTCTCATACAGATTCTCCAGAGTGGAAATCAGCCGGTTACTAGCACAGACCTAGACCAGAGAGATACAAGATAGCTAAACATATCGTGTAAATGACTGTTGTCCTTTAGCATTTCAATTAAGTGCTATTAGAACTGCTCAACACAAGTGATTCTTACCTCAAGCTAAGGAGAGAACAGAAGTAATAGAAAATAGCAAATGAGACATTTTAGAATGCTTACCCACATTCAATAAACAGTTTACTTAACAGTAAAACTTTTTTCTGCTCAATATATCTGATGATTGCCATGTGTTTATATTGGTAACAGACTTAAAATTTTTTGAATTTATTAATTTTGTATGTGACTGTGGGTGCACATATGCCATGATATACGTGTGTGGAGGTCAGAAGGCAACTTATGGTGGTCAGTTCTCTTCCACTATGTGGGTCTCAGGAATCAAACTGTGGTCATTAAGCATGTTGGCAAGCACCCCTTACCCACTGAGCCATCTCACCAGCCTGGTAAGAGGACTGTTAGATGTGTGTTAAGTATGTGGATACTATTTGGGGGATAATTAGATGTATTACACATATAGATAGATGTATGTACTTTGTAGCTTTGTCCATGACAGGGTGTAGAAACGACATCCCAGTCACAGCAAGCATGTCTAGTACCTACTTCTTGACAGGGACATATGAAAAGGACACAGAAGCCAGGTTAGTGATGCTTCCTCACTGTTCAAATCTAGGGCAATTAGAACATCAAAATATATAGTGATAATCGATTATAATCCACTACATAAATTAAGAATGTACAAGTTCACACTGATATAAATAAACATGTAGCATAAGGCAAAACTCTCCTTATGTTAGAATGATTAATTAAATTAGTAAAATCAAAATTTGGCATGCATTACAGTAATAACTGATTCGGAAAGAATCATCAATAGATACTTAAAATTGTAGGAAAGCTCTGATGTCTAACAGGATATTTAAATAGTTTCAGGATAGCCTACAACAGGGTATCTACTAATTACAAAGATGAAGGGGGGCAGGGAGGACCCTCTGCTAACTACAAGGGAAAAGCCTGGCAGTTACTATTTTAATCAAGTGGCTGGTTAACTAGCACCATCAGTAATGGGATCAGTTCATGTCAATACCTTCTGATAGCACTCATGGGAACATACCACATCTGTAATACTTGGGCCAGAATGAATACCACAAGTTTAATCAGCAGGAAACATAAGACTAACTCAAACTGAGAGGCAGTTCTCAGAATAACTAGCCTTTATGTTTCAAAAATGTCAGAATCATGAAAGATAAGAAAGTGAACTGTTCAGATAAAAGGAAATTAAACTGGGGTTTTCTTTTGCTACAAAGGACATTACTGGGGCAACTGGTGAAGCAAGAAGATGATGAAGGGGTTAAGTACAGTACTGTATTGCTGTGTAGGCCCTGACTCTGATATTTATGCTATGGTTAAGAGAATTCTTTAGTTTAGGAAAATGCACAATGGAGTAATTAGGGTTAAAATGGTACGTTCTCAATCAAATGCTTCAGAAAAAACTAGAAAAAGAATAAGCTATAAAGGAATTGTAGTAAAATGTTACCATTTTGGGAGTGAAAGTTACACAAGAATTCTTTGACTATACTGTACACAAAAAATTACAACCAATTTTGAAAAAAATGTATTCTAGGGTCCTTCAGTATTACATTAAAAGTAGTAAAATAAATACAAACCTTCTCTGGAGTAACATATAAAAGTTTGATAATTGGGTCTTTTTTGGATAGCTGGAGGTAAATATTTGCAGCTTCTGAGTCAGTCTTATCACCAGTAAGATACGTAGCTGGAATCTAAGAGTAAAAGCAACAACTTAAATTTTATACATTAATCTAACATGATTATGCTATTTAGGTTTTATAAATATTTCATAAATCACATATTAAACCTATCAAAAGAAAACAGTATCTTATAATAACACAAATAATCAGTGTACATATTTTATTTTCATTAAAAAAATTTTTGCGTTTATCAGTCAGTCTCACTGTATAGGCTAGGCAAGCCTCAAACTTGGGCAGATCTCTGTGAGTTCAAAGCCAGCCTGGTCTACATAGTGAGTCCCAGGCCAGCTAGTTTTTTTGTTTTCTTTTAAGGTCAATACATCCTGAAGGTTTTAATGCTCAGTGATGATAGCTGTATTATTATAAACAACAAGGCAATGGTCACCATCACTGCACTGACATTCTTTGGAAGAAAAATCATACCAGCTGTCATGTGGAGACATTATGATTCATAATACTGTATGCAACTCTGTTGACGGCAATGTGAAGAATCCAATAGAATGCAGTTGTAACTCCTTCAACTCAGGAATGAAGAAAAAAATACAGGTGTACAGCTCCTCACATGTGCACACATTTAGGACAAAGAGGAAAGAACTATGGTGCTCTGGCAGTAGTTAAAAAAAAGAAACCCTTTCATATTGTTAAGAAAAAACTTACAATAGCAAAATATAGGTTAAGAGTTCTTGCTGGGCGTGGTGGCAAGAACCAGCACTCAGGAGGCAGAGGCAGGTGGATCTCTGCGAGTTCAAGGCCAGGCTGGTCTAAAGAGTGAGTTCCATGCCAGCTGGGGATAAAAAAGAGAAAAAGCGTACTTACTAAAATACATTCTTGTAGGAGAATTAAAATCAGATTGAATTATAGATGGTTATTTGTATCAGAATATTACAAACATATGCGCTAAACTATAATTAATGAATTATTATAATTCATAAACAATAGTTAAAGAAAGATTAAATACGTGTTTCTAAGGCACATTTTAATTCATTTTTATTTTTGTTATATGTATGAGTGTTCTGATTGCATGTATGTAATTATGCCTGTGTGTGCAATGCCCAGGAGGCCAGAAGAGGACCTTGGATCCCCTAGAACTGGAGTTACAGACAGTTGTTAGCTGCCATGTGGGTGCTGGGAACTGAACCTGGGTCCTCTGCAAAAGCAGCCAGTACTCTTAACTACTGAGCCATCTCTCCAGACCCTTTTTATTTTAATTGAAATTGTGTGTGTACGAACACATTGGGAAGTCAGAGGACAACTTGCAGGAGTCGGTTCTCTCCTTTTACAATGTGGGTGGGTTCCAGGGATTGAACTCAGGTCCTCAGATTTGGTGGCAAGTGCCTTTATTAATTTTTTTTTTTGAGACAGGGTTTCTTATGTAACCTAGCCTAGAACTTTCTGTATAGAACAGGCTGGCCTCAAATTCAGAGACCTACCTGCCTCTGCCCCCTGAGTGCTGGGATTAAAGGTATGTACTACCACGTCTCACCCTTTTATTAATATTTTTATGTAATAACTTACATCAAAAGAAGTTAGCTTTTGGACTTGATCTACTATTAGTGATCTCAAGGGAGAAATGACAATAGTGACCCCAGGGGAAACACAAGCAGGTAGCTGGTAACACAAACTTTTACCACCTCCTGAAAGACAAATAACAACAACAACAATCTGTCAGCATCTATTTTGAGAGTATGAAGGTAAAAGTTATCAAGGAAACCAAATATAATATTCAAAATAATTAACAGGATATCAAGTGATATTGCCCATGGGCTTAGCAATCTCCATAGTGAATTACATGAACTCTTTAGAAAACTTAATAATGTGCAAACAATCTTTCAAGACATCTTATATAGGCTCATGCAATAGTAAAGCAAGAACCAGAGCAAGAATTGTTTATAAAGTCTGACAAATCCAAACATTTGGCAATATAAGGGGTCTCTAAAAATAACTCTGGGACTAACATAATTGCTTTTTTTGGAGACAGGGTCTCACGATGTAGCCCTGGATGGCCTGGAACTCGCTATGTAGACCACGCTGGCCTCAATCTTATAGAGATCTGCCTGCCATTGTCTCCCTGTGTCGCCACATCCAGTCATAATTGCTTTTTATATAATGTAATAAAATAGCCGGGTGTGGCGGCTCACACTTTTAATCCCAGCACTCAGGAGGCAGAGGGAGGGGGATCTCTGTTGAGTTCTAGGCCAACCTGGTTTACATAGTGAGTTTCAGGCTAACTAGGGCTACAGGAAGACCCTATCTCAAAAAGACATATATATATATATATATATACACACACACACACATATATACACATATACATATAAAAACAGTAAAAACCAACGACTTGGTTATTATGACACCCCCCCCCACACACACACAAGCTGAGGGCCCTACACATACATACTGGCAAGTGCTTTATCACTGAGCTACATCCCCTGTTGGGATCTCAGTATTTTAAAAACATTAGGCTGAGCCTTGAAACACAGAGCTTTAACTCCCAGTACCCTCACCTCTAAGGTAATAGTCTTAATCTTCCTTTGAAATAAAAGGGTAGAACTATATTTGAATATATTAACAAAAGACGAAGAAAAAACCTGAAAATCTAACAAAATTTTTGCTGTTTAGCTCTAATTCAAAATGGCAAGATAGTAAATATACACTTCTTTTCCTTTCTCTGTCCTGTCTCTACCTGAGTGATGGGGATCAAACCCAGGGTTTTGTGTGTGCTAGGCAAGGCTCTTATCAATGGGTTATACCCCAAGTCCCAAGTACACGTTTCAAAATAACCAAATGATTGTATTCTAAATAATTTTCCATTTCATCCATCTACTAATGGCAAAAGCTACTGCTAGGTAGTTTTTAGGACTTCATTCTTTTTTTCAAAGCATATAGTACATTCCTTCTTTTTTAATAAATAGTGACCAAATTTCATTTTGGCATGTATGTGGCAATGTCAAGGCACGAATGGGATGCTGGGATGGGACTAAAGAGACCTGCTCTACCACTTAAATAGCTGCATGAACTCAGACATGCTACTTAACCTGATGAGGCCTTAATTCCATCATCTACAAAAGCTAGTGGTTTTAAAAGAATTTATCCAAGAGAAACTTGGATATAAAGATTATAAAGATATATAAGACATATATATATAGCCGGGCGTGGTAGCGCACGCCTTTAATCCCAGCACTGGGGAGGCAGAAGCAGGCAGATCTCTGAGTTCAAGGCCAGACTGGTCTACATAGTGAGTTCCAGGACAGCTGGGGCTAGAGGGAGACCGTCTCAAAAAGACTGGGGGGAGGGGGGTGGAATACACACACACACACACACACACACACACACACACACACACACATAAAGAATTGGAATCTTTATAATGTATTTGTCAAGAGCTGAAACTGAGGTAGAAGGGCCACTGAAGGCTCTGAAAGCTTGATGAGATTACTGCCAAAGTCCTTCCCAGGGTCAGAGCTGTCAAGAACCAAATTAGGGCTGAAACAGGGGTACAGTGATCATTAAGTTACTAAAATCTGAAATACAGATAAGCTAACATTGCCTAAACTTTACAATCAGTTTGGGGGCCCGAGTGATGGCTCACAGCGTAAAACTGCTTGCTATGCAAGCCTGATGACCAAAGTTCAATTCACGGAACCCACGAGAAGGTAAAAGGAGAAACGAACTCCATAAAGTTGTCCTCTGACCTCCACATTCACACAGTGGCACACATGTGCTCCTCCAATCACACCCATATGCCCCATAGAATAATAATGATAATAAAAACACTTTAAAACCAGTTTAAAGAAATTCAGATGCCCAATCAAAAGTATGTAATAATAACAGTAGCACTGACTGACTTGCCTTTTAAAGGTTATAACAAGACAAGCAAAAGACAGGAAGAACTACATGGAGGTGCTGAACTGCCTAGCTGCTTACTTCATATTTGTACTGTGTTTGAGAGGGGCATTGGAAGGCAGGCCTTCACTCTAGAGATGATGATCTGAGTAGCTCTTATAGACTTTCATAACAAAAAGTCCTGGTCTCTTCAAAACTGGCTAAGAAAGAACTGTGTCAAGTCCATTTCACTCTATCCTTGGATGCTCTGTGAAGTGGGCACTGTACTATGTACTGTCCCTACCATACCTACAAAGGAATCAGGTCCTGAGAGTGAAATGGCTTGCCTACATGCATACCACTGCTCCCTCATAAGGGGCAGAGCTGCATCCAGAGATGATGATCTGAACTACCGTACTGTACCATCAAAGGTCCAGCCAGAATGGTCATCGTGTCTAACAATGATCCATTCCCTTCCTGGGCTTATTTAGATTAGAAATAAAGAAAACTTCGCCAAGAAAAGTTCTATATCAGGTCAACCCAATGAAATAACAGTCTTAAAGGGCTATAAACCTTATCATGTCAACAACTAGAACAGAGGCTATTAGATGATAAACACTCTTACTGTGGTTTGGGAGGTTTAAAAGGTCCTTAAATGATAAGAATATTGTGTAGGTGTTCTTTTCATTTCTATTAAAGAGTTTTCATTTAACATCTGCCAATGGGTTTCTGCCAATTCATATCTAAAAATACATACCAGTGGGCATTAGGATAAAACAGTCTTCACCAAGCAGCGCAGCATTGATCGCCTCTAGCTGATTAGTTCTAAAATTATGCAAGCCAAATTTCTTATGAAAAATCTTCATCATTTCTTTTGTATGAGGAAAATTAAGACTCTGAAAGTGCTCATGTTTTTTATTTTTGGATGATAAATTTTGCGCCAATTTATCTACAAAAATAATCAATTAAAAAAAATCAGTGCATTAATACAGTAACAATAGCTTTAGCATTCATCTTTCCCTTGCAGAATCAATGACACATCTCTCCCTACTGCATAAAATGTTTACATGGTTTCCTTCCAATTAGTCTCAGAAGTTCCTACAGGCCTAAATCAAGTCTTTCCTTGAGTTTTCTGCAGCCCCATCAATATAATTTATCCCATCCCTCTTCTCCCTTGATCTTTGAGATCATGACTTTTCTACTTGTTTTATTTTACTTTTTGCTGTGCTAGAGAGCAAACCTAGGGTTTGTGCATGCTGGGCAAGTATTCTAGTGTAGTAGAACCAGAACCCAGCACACATACATGGCACACAGTGAGCTAGCCCCCCAGCCCCTTTACTGGCTTTAAGACTCCTCTCCTGGCTCCATTTCTCTTGCTCATTAACCTTGGGAGTCTTTTAGATACTTGAGGCTGGGCTCTTTACACATTCTTATTTGGAATTTTCCTAGTCCTATAACTTTAAACATAATCTGCAAGCAGACAATGCCTAGTTCAATCCTGACAGCCTAAATTCCCATCCTACACGCACATCCAACTATCTGCAAGACATTTCTACCTGAAAGATTTTCCAAATGTTTTAAATTCAACAGTCTGAAAATAGCCCTTCTCAACTTCTCTAAATCTGACTCTGGCTCCTGACTTCCCTATTTCTGTGAATGGTGTCATAGCTTTGCAGTCACCCGGGTCTGAAACCTCAGTCACCTGAACTTTTCAAGTTCATCTTTCACTGTCTCTCACATCTCTCCCTGCTCTGCATCCTCACTGGGGCAGCTCTGATTCTAGAGAACGAGAGGTTCTCACATACCAGCTCTGGCAGCTCCTCTCACTCCAACACTCAACTGTCTCAAAGATAATTGCAGACATAAGTATGACACATCCTAGCATACCAAAATAAATCTATTAATGGCTATTTTAAAGGTCAACAGCATCACTGTAAGAACAACTTCAGAGGCATTAAGTCATCAATGGTGCAAAAACAGGGAGGGCTGTACTTCATAAAACTGCACGTGTATTCTTGTTTCAGTAACGAACATGGTGATAACTTTATAGGGCTGATGTTAGGTTTTAGAATTAATTTTGGCCTCACTCTGAAGCCTTTACAGTAGCTCAGTTTATTCCAGAACCCATCCCAGGATATGACACATCAAGAGCACTCAATGAGTATTTACGGAGGTTTTGTTTTGAGACAAGGTCTCACTCTATAGGTGAGACTGGCTGCAAACTCATTGTACTCCTCCTGCCCCATCCTCAAAAGTGCTGGGATTATAGGTGTTGAGCATCCATGCCTGGCTCACTATTTATTGAATTTCTGACTTCATATTCTTAGGCTGCCTTATATTTGAATGTTGTAACACATAAAACATTTCTCTATAAATGAAATTATTTCACATCAATATATGTTTTAAAAACATACATATTTTTAGCATATAAATTCATCTTTTTTTCCATTTCAAAATCACTAAAAACTTGGCACTCATGAGCTTTATTGTTTTGGGGACTAGAAAAAGTTAGTTTAAAGGAAAAGCACATTTGTAATGACTTTAAAGCTTTACTACAATAGGTTATAATTACACATTTTATAAACCTACAGCTGCTACGGAGACAAAAGAGCAACTTGTGTTTGAAATTGTGATCTGTAATTCATATTATCAGTAGAAATTTGCATAGAAACAATGTGATTTTCAGACAATGACAAGATGCCCTTTCTTATACAATCCCTATTTTGGACAGTTTTGTTTTCCTATAATATTTAAGCATTCATTTATTTTAAACTTACCAGTGTAATTATAAATTGACTCTGAGAAGTTTTTATTTTGAGCAGTAGATGCCACTGGAAGAGAGTTTGTCTTGGCTGAAGAAATCCTCTCTGATACTGATTTAACTGGCCCACCTTCCTTGATAGGTGGGTAGGCAGCTGTGGAAGGTTT
Source organism: Nannospalax galili (assembly GCF_000622305.1). NCBI lineage: Eukaryota > Metazoa > Chordata > Mammalia > Rodentia > Spalacidae > Nannospalax > Nannospalax galili. The sequence continues at coordinate 684,058 of NW_008355474.1, read as the reverse complement.
ATTAGCTGCTAAATTATGCATTATATTTTCCCAGTCATCATCATCATCATCAAAGTCATCTATATTAAAATTATCAATGTTGTAGGAAGCCTGGATTTCTCTTTCCGAGTTATTTTCTGAATCAGTGTGTTTATTCGGATCTTTCACAGCAGTGCTTGTGAGAACATTTCCTGGGAAATAAGAGCTTTCGTTTCTTTTTTCTGTCCTTGGTGTTTCAGCCCAATTGCTACTTACAAAGGACTTCTGTAAATGGGAATTCAATAACGGCCTTTCAAAGAGATTCTTCATGGTAGCTGAGAATCCTGTCTTTCCTGGAGTGGTGGTCAGTAAACATTCCCCAGTGGAAAGAGAATCTGAGAGAAGGTATGGAAAATTTAACTCTTTAGTAGGATTCCCTACAGGGCAGGAATCACCCTCCATAGTGTTACCGAGTGAATCAGGCCCGTGTGTCCACACTGAACTCAGAAGACTGATATCATTTCTATTAAAATCTGCTTCAGCTAGGAGTTTCCTTCTGAAGAGAGAAAGAGAACATACTAAATGTAAGTAGTTTGCTATAGTAGACCATAAAAATTTACGTTCATTTTATTTTATTTTTTGGTCTTTTTGAGACAGGGTCTCCCTGTAGCCCCAGCTGTCCTGGAGCTCACTATGTAGACCAGACTGGCCTTGAACTCAGAGATCCACCTGCCTCTGCCTCCCAAGTGCTGGGAACAAAGGCATGTGCCACCATGCCCAGCTGTATTTTTGTTTTTTAAGACAGTGTGTCTCCACTCTAGTCCAGGATAGCCAGGTTGTGAATACAAATCTTAAAGGGATGGTTTGAAAACTAAATAAACTTAAAACTTAGTGACAGGACAATCATCCTTATGTAATTTCTAGGCCAGAAAGCCTCACCAATTTGCCTTTCTGTTTTAATTGGAGTGGCAGAACTGCAATTAGATACATTCCAGAAGGAGGAAAATCAAGATACCTTATGTTTCGTTGTTGAAGCAGCTCATTCCCACAATTCAAAGCTTTCAGTTCATCATCAGGAATAGTATCAACTAATTTACAGATGTGTTCCATCACGTGAATAAGCTGCTGCTGTACACTTATCTCTCTGGCTATAAAGTAATTATAAATAAAGAATGAGGATGGAATCCTGGATATGAAAATGCCAGACATGTACTCCCCAAATGTATTACCCTCCCCAAGCCCCTGCACCTTTTTCTTTATGAAGCCACGTAACTACGAGACAATTTCAAAGGAATGAATGGTTTAAACGAAGAAAAGCAAACAAAGGGTTTAGGGCAGCAATATAAACAAAGAAAATGCCTGCCCGACTTCAAAGGCTTATGGTATGTGGGAAAGAAAGTCAGTTTACATGGGCAATAGGGGAGACAGTATTCTCGGGAGACAAGGAGATAAAGGACAAAAATGTTCCGAGAAGAAAGATGAGGCTCTGTATGTGGCTTCAGATGAAGAACAGCCAGCTGAAGGGTTTAAAAGACAGGAAGAAGAAAAAGAGGAAAAAAACAGAACAGTGTGGGGACAACCATCTGCATGAGAATGACCCAAGAAATGTGGCCTACTACTGGTGACTGTGTGGGAAGAGGGATGCTAAGATACGAAGTGCTGAAAGTGGCATTGCTGAATTTCTGTCACTTTGGAAGGCATACCAGCCTCAGACTGGAAAGAAGAGACTGCACAATGATTTGAAGGAACTTAAAGCCAAGGCAGACTCAAAGACACCAGTACCTAGACAGTGGCAAGAAACTCACGTCTCCCTTGCCAGATAGACTGTACCTCAGACTACAAGAAGAACCCTTGAAAGAGACCTCAGAGCCCTCAATGCTGATATGTGAGGCACCAACTGATAAGGCTCAAGGAAAGTGAAGACAGACTAATATTGTACTAACTTTCAAAAAAAAAAAAAAATTGAAGGTGATTGCCAAAAGCTACAGACTAGTAATCCTGGTGTCAAATCAATGCAAAATTCAAGAACATGCTATCAAAATGCTGCTTTGTAGTTTTAAAAAGAGGAAACAATTATGGAGTTATGGAAAGTTCATAAAAACAAAACAGCTGTCTTCACGTTCCTCCTTTGGAAGGATTACTAGACTGACAGGTAATAATAGCTGGCATTTACTGTAGGCCAACAGTGCACCCTGAAAGCTGACAGCTATGCAACGAGACAGGTATTCTCTTCATTTTCTACAAGAAAAGGCTAAGAACTAAGCGTGGAGGTGTTCACGGCTCTCAGAAGGCAGAAGCACGATTATGGGCTGGAGGTTACCTGGGCTACGTAATGAGACCCTGACTCAACAAACAAAGCCCAGTAAGGTCCAGAGTGGTTTAGGTTTAATTAATGTGCTGTTGTCACAATGTCAGGAGTAGGAGACAGGTTTTTATTGCAGGTCTGCATCACTTGGAGCTAACGCCCCCTCCTTCTGACCTTTCTAGAGTCCCATACCTGAATCTTTTAAAATTCCATAGAGAAGGAAAAGGAACATTCTAAAGAAAGATTCATGAACTAGATGAGTAAGAGGTGATGAATTAACTGGTATCAGCTAATAGGGAAGCTGTTCCTGACATTGTAGGGCACTGTCCATATCCCTATCCTAGGAATCATCATAATAGTGAAATTTAGTGATACAGAAACTGGCTAATGCAGTGGTTATCAGAGTAAGCTCAAGTCTCTAGACTGCTGGCTAGAATCGTAGCTCTACTGTTGCCGTAATTCTGCAATCATGTAATTATGAACTCCCCTCTACTTTAGTTCCCTTGTTTCTAACATGGAGATAACATCAACCACTTTATGGGGCTGGTATGGAGATTAAATTAGTTTGCATTGTAGGGCTCTTAGAAGAGTGACTGAAACATCAGATATTTCAGGAAAACCTCTAAAAATAAAAGCAGAGACCAAGACAAAAACAAACTTGGAGGAAAGAAAACAACAGAGAACACTACACATACGTAAGTGCATGCATACATATACCACAGGATAAGTACAGCACATGTCAAAGGAGACTAGCATGCCCTATAGAAATACTCAGAGAACAGAAAAGAGTTCTGGGAAATTGCTTAGATAAAAATGATAAATTCAGCTGGGCATGGTAGCACATGCCTTTAATCCCAGCACTCAGGAGGCAGAAACAGGCGGATCTCTGTTGAGTTCAAGGCCAGCCTGGTCTACATATCGAGTTCCAGGCCAGCAGGGGCTATACAGAGGCCCTGTCTCAAAAAGACTCTCCCTCCCAAAAAAGAGAGAGCGATAAATTCAGGGGACTGGAGAGACGGCTCAGGGGTTAAGAGCACTGGCTACTCTTATAGAGGATTTGGGTTCCCAGCACCCAAATGGTGACTAACAACGACCTGTAACTCCAATTCTAGGGAATCCAATGTCCTCTTCTGGCTTATGCAGGCATTGTATGCATGGGTGCACTTATACACATGTAGGCAAAACAATCATACACATAATACATATATAAATGATAAATTTACAGAATATTTATTAAAAAGATAAAACTAAGAAATTTTAGACAGGCTTGGTGGCACACACCTTTAATCCCAGCACTTGGGAGGCAGAGGCAGGGGATCCCTGTGAGTTTGAGGCCAGCCTAATCTATATAGTGAGACCCTGCCCCAAAATATCAACAACAACAAACAAACCAAACCAAATAAACAAAATGGAAAAAAAAAACCTGAGAAATTTTCCAAACACATAGAAAAACAAGAGATGGAGGTTATGTAAGACAATTAGTGTAGGTCTAACATCCAAACAGAAGTTCTGGACAGAGTAAAAGAGAAAACAGAGGGAAACAATTTTTTTCAATACTACAAGGAAAACAATCCAGAATAAAAGCACGAATATGTTTAGCCTGAATGTGTCTCTAAGAAGTAAACTCAAAAGTGAGAGAAGGGACTGTCACTTTTCAAAGTCGTACAAAGCTATTGCTTAATTACACCAGATAGTTACATCTATCTATCTATCTATCTATCTATCTATCTATCTATCTATCTATCTATCTATCTATCTATCATCTATCTATCTTTTTGGTCTTTTTGAGACAGTCCCCCAGTAGCCCTAGCTGGCCTGGAACTTGCTATGTAGACCAGGCTGGCCTTGAACTCTCAGAGATCTGCCTGCCTCTGCCTCCCAAGTGCTAGGATTAAAGGCGTGTGGTACCATGCCTGGCTGCACCAGATATTTAACAGGTGAGAAAAAAGAATCATAAAGGAATAGGGCTGGAGATCTAGCCAAGTGGCAGAGCACAGAGGCCCTGGGTTCAATCCCCAGCATTAAAGGGAAAAAAAAGAAAAGGAACAATTCCAATAAACAGGCAAAAAAAGTATTAAGCTTTAAATGGACATCCAGACCCAGATCAAGGACACACAAGGGAGAAGCAAGAGAATGAAAGAGCTACATACAGCAACGTAGTTATAAAGACTTATTTAGCTGGGGGACAGTGGTGGGGATAAAGTTTCTAGGAGCTTTCTGTAATCCCTGCACTCAAGAGGCTGAGGAAGGGGAATTGTCATGAACTAAAAACCTGCCTGGGCTACATAGTGAGTTCCAGGCCAGCTGGGGTTACAGGAGACCCCCATCTCAAAACAAAAAGTAACCCCACAAAACTTCTAAAAGCTTCATATTCACCTAACAAGGATTAAATTTACAGGGAGGCAAATTCTGGCTCTTTCTATGAAATGATTTTCTAGCAAGCAACATTTTCAAGATGGAGAATGAGCTTTGTGAGATAATGTGTTCAAGGGTTGTTCAAACAAATGCTAGCTAACCAATGAATCCAGATGATTTACAGCATTACCACACAGGGCACAATACATTTACCATTTTGTACTATTTAGCTACAGTATGAAAATACAATTACTTTACAAAAGTAAGTAGTTGAAATATGTGATTTTTATACCTTTGTAGTCTCTACTGGCTTCTGGACCCCGCTCCAGTGGAATTATTTTCTCTGGTTTTGATGAAAGCTCATTTGATGTGCTAAGAATGTTTTTCTCTTTGTCCGAGTCATCAAGATCCTTTAGCATACTATATATATATATACACACACACACACACACACACACAAAGTTAAACCAATAATGCTGTAGACTTAATAAATGCAAACTTTTTCTCCTACTATTTTTCTACAATTGGTTAAATATGTAACAGATAAAGGAAAGGTTTTCTTTTTCTTTGGTTTGCTTTGAGACAGTGTCAAATAGCTGGGCTGGCCTGGAACTTGTAGGGTGGCCAAGGCTGACCCAAAATTGATCCTCCTGCCAACACCTCCTAAGTGCTGAGATTACAGGCTTGCACCATACCTGGTTGGGAAACAGTCTCATATCTTCTCCACTCTAAAAACTTCTTTTGCCCCCCACCCGCTTTCCGGTCTTTTTGAGACAGGGTCTCTCTGTAGCCGCAGCTGGCCTGGAACTTACTATGTAGACCAGACTGGCCTTGAACTCAGAGATCTGCCTGCCTCTGCCTCCCAAGTGTTGGGATTAAAGGTGTGCACCACCATGCCTAGCCTTTTTTTCTTGTCTTTTTGAGAAAGAGTCTCCCTGTAGCCCCAGCTGACCTGGAACTCACTATGTAGACCAGGCTGACCTTGAATTCACAGAGACCCACATGCCTCTACCTCCTGAGTGCTAGGATCAAAGGTGTGTACCACCATGCACTAAAAACCTCTTTAGCCAACCCTTAAGTCTTCCATCTTCTGGTTCCAAGAGACCCTTTCAACTTTTATCTCCAAGTATATCCTTTCATAACACCAGGCTACAGACAAACTGTACTGCTTACATTCCTTATGAGCTCTGGATTGTCTATTTTAGGGACACTGCTTCTGCTCTTTCCTCAGTTTGGAAAAGCTGTCACCCCAAGCTTGCTGTACCCAAATCACACATGTTCCTATAGGTCCAGTTCAAGTGCTATTTCTCTGCTTTTTCTGGAAAGTAGCTATTAAAAACACTATTTTCTAAGATTTTAAACAGCTTTATTTAGACTTCTTATATTGGGCCAATGTACATTATGTGTTTATGCATGTATGTATGTATCTATGTATGTAATGTATGTATCGATCTATCCATCCATTTATCCAGTTAACTTATACAGATTGTGCAAAAATATATTAACTATAAACATTGTAAGTTTGATTAGATAGAAAAATACTTCAAGCTGGGTATAGTGGCTCATGCCCGTAATCTCAGTGCTTGGGAGGTAAAGGCAGGAGGATCAGGAGTTCAAGGTCATTCTTGGCCACATAGAAAGTCTGAGGTTAACTTGGGTTACATATAAGACCCGTCTAAAAAGCAAACACAAGGCTGGGGAGATGACTCAGTCAGTAAAATACTTGCAATGCAAGAACAAGGACCTGAGTTTGGATCTCTAGCATGCTGTAAAAGTTAGACGCAGTGATCGCATATTTCTTTGCACACTGAAGAGGAAGAGACAGGTAGATCATGGCACTTGCTGGTCAGCCAGCCTGGCTAAATCAGTGAGATACCATGTCTCAAAAAAAAAAAAAAAAAAAAGCCAGGCGTGGTGGTGCACACCTTTAATCCCAGCACTCCGGAGGCAGAGGCAGGCAGGTGTCTGTGAATTCAAGGCCAGCCTGGTCTACATAGTGAGTTCCAGGACAGCTGGGGCTACAGGGAGACCCTGTCTCAAAAAGACCAAAAACAAAAACCCCCAAAACCTGAAAACCCACACAGAATAAATAAAATATGCATAAATTTTAAGCATACTTTGAATATAAAATATATGAGAAAATTCTATTTCAATTTATAATCTGCATAAATATATATACTACTTGTAATGGAAAATATAGTGTGAACCTTATAAATAACCATTTCCAATTGCTGAAAATCTATTAGAGTTGGATCTGAAATGTCCCCATAGGTTCATGCATTTATGGTGGTTGGAAAGAGAAATGTCTCATAGGTTCAAGTACTGGTGGTCCTGTTTGGGAAGTCAAGGAATCTTTAGGAAGATGTGGTTTTGGTAGAGGAAGTATGCCATGGGGGAGTGTGGGGGGGGTGGGCTTTGAGAGTTCACAGCCTTGCCTCACTTCCAGCTGCTTTCTCTGCTTCATGTTTGTTGTTGAAGATGTGAGCTCTCAGCTTCCTGCTCCTGAATCCATGTCTGCCACTTGCTGCCATGCCTCTCCACCATGATGAACTCTTTCTTATCCCTCTGGAACTGTAAGCCAAAATAAACTCTTCCTTCTATAAGTTGCTTTGGTCATGGTATTTTATCACAGCAACAGAAAAGTAATATACTAGCTCTTCCATCTGGTGATGCTGTTTTGTGAGGTTCTAGAACCTTTGGAACACAGGGTCTAGCTGACAGATGTAGGCCACTAGAGGCAGGCCTTGAGGGCTTTAGCTCAATCTTTCTTATGGTGCCATCTTTACTTCTTGATCTACCAATATGTGAGAGGTGATAGTCATAAGCTCCCACTACCACAGACAGCTGCTCCACATGCCTTTCCTGTTATGAACTGTATCCTCTGAAACTGTAAGCAAAAAAAAACCCCCTTCTCTTTATTTGCTTTTGTCGCAGCAATGAAAAAACTGATACACTAGGTAAAGTGATTCATGGTATAACTCAATAAATCATGTTGTTATTAAAAAAGAAAATGGGGGCTGGAGAGATGGCTCAGAGGTTGAGAACACTGGCTGTCTTGCAGAGGATCCAGGTTTGGTTCACAGCTTCCACATTGCAACTAACAACTGTCTGTAACTCCAGTTCCAGCGCATCTGATGCCCTCTTCTGACTTCTGCATATCATTGTATGACATGGATGTACTTACACATGTGCAGGCTATACATTCATATACTTAAATAAAATATATAAGGGGCTGGAGAGATGGCTCAGCGGTTAAGAACACTAGTTGTTCTTGCAGAGAACCTGGGTTTGATTCCCAGCACCCACATGGCGGGTACAAACCATCCTTAACTCCAGTTCCAGGGGAATCTGAAGCCCTCTTCTGACCTCCATG
>NW_008355474.1:665666-675802 GCF_000622305.1 Nannospalax galili | reverse complement strand
TAATATATATAAAGAAAAATGCAGAATATGAAGAACAGCAGAAGAATCAGAATTTGAAATTATAGTTGTCTCAACTACAACAATGTACAAATCAAAACCAAACATGGACAAGGAAAAGACTGTTGGAATTTTGGAACCAGAAATATTTCTTCTCTCTTATGAAATACACATATTTACTAAAGTAGAAAGGCAGTCAGTCAACAAGGAATCAGCACAGTAAGGAGAGAGGTATCCTCTGATCTTAGTCCACGAACTGCTGTTTCATCCTAGCCAACCCTGATCCCCCCTGGCCTCACCTGTCTCACCTGTTAGATGACACCACTGGCTTATGATGGCATATGATCTTTTGCTTCCTTTTTAAAATTTGCTATAGTTTCCTGGCTTTTTATCAGTAATGAAAAGAGAAGACAAGCCAGGTGTGGTGGTGCATGCCTTTAGTCCCAGCACCTGGGAGGCAGAGGCAGGTGGATCTCTGTGAGTTTAAGACCAGCCTAGATTATAGGGTGACACTGTCTCAAAAACAAAAAAAAAAAAAGGGGGGGGGAGGAGACAAGTGAGTGCTTATTTTGTTAATTAAACAGTCATTACACTTCAACCTTTATCGCTTCTCATAACACATCTGTTAAAGCACAAACCAGAAGGAACTACACTAGGTTGTATATAAAACATCTCCTTTTTCCCTAATTAAGTTGATACACTACAGGGGGTCTCCTGTCAAAATAGTGACTAAACAGTGTAGTAGATAGCCCACCAGGTAACTGTACTAAGATTTAAATCAGCTGCTCCCTTGTCTTAGTCTCTAGAGTAGAAAATTTTAAAAATATGACCAATAAAATAAAATAGTAAATGTTGTTTTCCATGTGATAACACCCACCTATAATCCTGGCCCTTGGGAGACTAATGCAGCAGGATCCCAAGTTTGAGACCAGTCTGGGTTATGCAGCAAGACTGGTTTCTAAACAACCAAATAAATAGCATCCAAATTTAAATGTAAAAAAATATACATTTTATTATTTTATGTGTATGAGCATATTGCCTACATGTGTGTAAGTGCATTAGTGTTGTACAATGACTGTGGAAGTCAGAAGAGGGTGCTGGATCCCCTGGAACTGGAGTTATGAACAGTTGTTAGCTGCTGGGAATTGAACCTGGGTCCTTTGCAAAAGCAGCCAGTGTTCTTAGCTGCTGAGCCATTTCTCCAGCCCCCAATAAAAGGCTTTTTTAAAAAAAATTTTTAATTTGGATATAAAATAAACTGCAGAAACACAAAGTATATTCATGTAGAAACGATATTTTATATCTAAGTTATATTACTTAAGGCTCTTAGAAATAAAAATATTTATTATTAGCTATTTTACCTAGTGCAGTTCAAAGAGGAAGAAGCAGTAGAAATTTCTTCTTCTGGAGAAGGTGGAACAAAATCTACGTCATAATAATCATAGTCATGTTGAATGTATGGAATTTTCCCAGCTGAATGTAATTCAACTTCTGCAAGGTTCTTTTCAGTGTTATCTAAAGTAAAACAGTTTATGAACACGGTATATTAATGCTTAATGAGACAGAATAGGCATAAGCACTTGGGAGTGAGCTCTTCTTCGGAGGAAAGTCTTTAAATAAACAATCAGAGCACTCTGTAGAGGCATCTTCTCCTTCCACAGGTTAATGCTGGCTGGCTTCATAAATTAGTGAGTCAAATGGAAGAAATCCAAAGTTAGACTGAGGCCAAGATTTGCTTAGGGAATTTAATGCCTAGCTCTACTTAAACTGTAAAATCCATGTTTCATTTCTTCTGGGTTTTGCTCCTATTTTTGCTCATATCTTATTTAGAGTAATATGCAACAGATAACTCTAACAGTACAAACACTGTGGGTTAGCTTTGGTTTTGTTTGCTTGTTTTGAGACAGGGTCATGCAATGCAGCCCAGGCTCTTGAACTATTCATCTTTTGCCTCAGCCTCCCAATGCTAGGATTGCAGATGTGTGTCACCACACTTGGCACAAACACTGCTGCTTTTACAGAGGTGTCCTAGCTACCTAAGACTCTCTTCTGGTGCTCTCTAGCTTTACCTTGCACTGTCAAGTATTCAGAAATAGCAAGATGGTTGATCAGGCTACACCTGTGCTTATTATCAATCAACCCTTTCTCATGGTGTAACAACTTCGACAGAGCTGGGGTGTTTAGATTTTTAATCTCAGGTAGTGGCATGTACCTGTAGTCTCAGTTACTAAAGATGCTGAGGCAGAAGAGTGGCCTGTAATTCCAACTACCCAAGAGGCTGAGGAAGGAAGATTACAAGATTAAGGCCTTCCTGGATAACTTGATGAGACCCTGTCACCACATACACAGTAAGTAAAAGAAGGCTGGGGACATAACACAACAGTAGAGTGTTTGTGTAGTGTGGAAGGGCAATCCCCAGGTTCAATCCCTAATACCATAAGGAAAGAAAAAAAGGGATGTTTTGAGTCTAGGAGATCAGGGTCATCCTGGACAACAAAACAAGAAAATCTCTCAAAGGAAAACATTTAAAATCTCATATTCATAATTATTTCCCAAGGTGGGTTGGCTCAATGGATAAAGTGCTTGCCACTCATGTCTGCTAATGCGAGTTCAGTACCTAGTACCCATGTAGGATGAAAAGAATCACAAAGTTGTCCTCTGATTTCCACACGTCTCCCATCATACACACAAACACACACACACACACACACACACACACACACACACAAACAAACAAACAAACAAACTAGACCTATCCAGAATCAAACTAGACCTATCCAGAATTTTTTTTTCTCTCCATGCAGCCCCAGCTGGCCTGGAACTCTCTATGAAGATCAGGCTGGCCTCAGCGATCTGCCTGTCTCTGCCTCCTGAATGCTGAAATTAAAGGCATGGGCCACCACATCCTGCCAGAAAATACTTCGAGTGTGATTTACAATATAGTCTCATACCACATGATGTTCCAGTCAACAGCAGAGCACCTACAGGACAATGGTCTCATAAGTTAAGATGAAGCTGAAATACTCCTGTTATGTCATGGTGCAATGCATTCATTACTCATGTGCTTCTGGCAATACACTATTTATAGTATATAATATAATGGTACTTACTGGCTTAGGTAGTTATTGCTATCTTGGAGTGTATTCCTGGGCTGGAGAGATGGCTAAGTGGTTCAGAGAACTGGTTGCTCTTGCAGAGGATATGGGTTCAGTTCCCACATGGTGGCTCATAACCAACTCTAGTTCCAGAGGACTGTCACCTCTTCTGGCCTTCATGAACATGCATGCATGTGGTACATTTATATACACGTAGGCAAAACACTCACACGCATAAAATAAAAATAATTAAGATTTTAAAAAAGGAGTGTGGGCTGGAGAGATGGTTCAGTGGTTAAGAGCACTGGCTGCTCTTGCAGAAGACCCAGGTTCAGTTTCCAGCACCCACATAGTAACAAATGGTAATTCCAGTTCCAGGGGCTCCAATGTCTTCTCCTGACCTCCATGGGCATTGCACAACACTGGTGCATTTACATACATGCAGGCAATACAGTCATACACAAACAATAAAAGTAGTAAAATATTTTTTTTTAAAGGAATACATTCTACTTAATAGATGAAGGATCCATTCCTGTTTACTGTTTCCAGAGAATTTCTAGGGGGATAAATGTGATGGTAGAAGATTGTGATGTTCATGATCCTGACCCTGTGTGTAGGCCCAAGCTAGTGTGTATGTTCATGTCTTAGTTTTTAAAAAAGAAAGTTTAACAAAGAAAGAAGGAAAGGAAAGAATAGGAAAGGGAGCTAAGTGTGGTGAGCTAAGTGTGGTGGTTTACAACCCTAATCTCAGAACCCAGGAAAGGGAGGCATAATAATCAAAAATTCAATGCCATACCAGGTGTGGTGGTGCATGCCTTTAATCCCAGCACTCAGAGGCAGAGACATGCAGATTTCTGTGATGTCAATCTGGTCCATATAGTGAGTTCCAGGCCAGCTGTGGCTACAAGGAGATCCTGTCTCAAAACAAAACAAAACAAAAAAACCCAAAACAAAACAAAAATAAAGAGCACTTACAGGCTAGAGAGATGGCTTAGTGGTTAAGAGCTCTTGCTGCTCTTGCAGAGGACCCAGGTTCAGTTCCCAGCACCCACATGGCAACTTACAACTATCCCTGACTCTAGTTCCAGGGTATCTGATGCCCTAATCTGGCCTCTTCGGATATTACATGATATAGGTGCATATATTCATGCAGGCAAAACATTTATGCATAAAATAAAAAAGAAGTTAAAATGAAAAAAGTTACAATGAACCCTAATTACTACTAAGGAAGTATACATTTTTAATGGATTTGCTATAGCTATAGGCTAAGCACTGTGTTTATAAAGTTTACTGAGCCAGGCGTGGTGGCACATGCCTTTAATCCCACCACTCAGGAGGCACAGGCAGGCAGATCTCTGTGAGTTCAAAGCCAGCCTGGTCTACATAGTAAGTTCTAGGACAGCTGGGGCTACAGAGACCCTGTCTCAAAAAAAAAAGTCTACTGAAGTAGCCAGCAACAATCTATATTCCCCCACATTCCCTGTTCTCAGAGAAGCTTCCAGTTCTGCCAGCTCCATTCACAATATGTACTCTATTAAGCTGTACTGTTTTTTAATCTTTTATATATTTATTATTCCATTTGTATATGTTTATATATACAAATATATTCCATTGTATTATGAATGCCTACAGTATCCACTACATTCACAGTCATATGGCTTTGCGGCGTATGAGCAACAGGCTATACCATACAGCCTACGTGTGGAGTAGGTTAAGCCATCTAGGTTGACGTAAGTATGCTATAGTGGTTGCATGATAATGACGTTGCCTAATGGTGTATTTTTCTCAGAACATGTTCTCGTCATTAAGTTATACGTGATTGTATTAAACAGGATGATTAGCTGTATTTGGTGTATAATTTGTGGTAGCAAGCCATTAAGAAATTATAAATGCAGAAAGGCTTATCTTTACTTTCCAATGTGTAAAATCACAGAGCAAACTCTAATACTGAAAAATTTTAAATTATATTGGCAGAATAAAATCTTTTCCATTGCATAAACTGTGTCCTGCTTCAAGAATATGGCCAAAAGATTACTGAATAAATAGGAGATACTAAGACCCTGAAGGACAAAAACTATATTTGCCACTGTTCCCAAGCTTTAAATGAAAAAGTATTGTGAACATAATGAAATGAAGATGAAGTAATTTTTACCTCTTTCATCTCCCAAACAAGTTTTCAAAGGCTGACTTTCCAGAGTAGCTTTCTTTATGAACTCTTTGGAATCAGGGTCATCATCAATGCAAATCACATCACTGCTTAAGCATTCCAATTCCTCCTTCTTTTCCTTAGTTAAGTCCACTTGTTGGCTTTCAGGGGAGGAAAGGGTCAAATCAGCCTTTACTGTATTTGCTTTATGAGGCGGTGGTTTAAAAAAGTTCCTCTTAGTCTTTTTTGATTTCTGAGCAGTGCTTACTCTTACAAAGTCATTTCTGGACGGTGTAACAAATGCTTTTGAAGACAAAATGTCAAAGTCATCCATATCAGCCCATTCATTGAGGGAAGAATCTGGTGAAGAATTAAATTCTAATTTTTTGAAAGCAGCAGTGTATGGTTTGTTTACAGTTGGGGTGTTTGGGGTAGTACATAAAACCTCCTGAGGAATCTGCAATAGGTCCGGCAGCGACAGGTCTGAACAGGTATCCCTGGTTTGCTGTCCTGCAAGAGCATTTTTGAAGAAGTCACCAGTCATTGTCTGCTGATTTGGTGTTTGGTACAGAGGCTCAGTGAATGAAAAGGCCCCAGAAACATTCACGTCTTTATCACTTAACACTGGTGTTTTTACCACAGGCATACTAGTTATAGATATGTCACCTTCTGAAGTCTTCTTTTTAAAAGTAAAACCTCTGAAAAAGAATGGAAAAACTGAATTAGATGAAATCTATTTTTGGTGCTGGGGACTGAACTCAGGGCCTCATTTATGCTAAGCAAGTATTCTGCCACTGATCTACAATACCAGCCCCTTGATGGATCCATTTTAACAAACTCATTCACTCTACAAAATTCTTAAAAAAAAAAAAAAAAAAAAAAAAAAAAATTTAAATGTTACAGGCCGGGTGTGGTGACTCATGCTTTTAATTTCAGCACTGGGAAAGTAGAGGCAGGCAGATTCTGTGAGATTGAGGCCAACCTGGTCTATAGTGAGTTCCGGGCCAGATGCGGCTACAAGGAGACCCTACCTCAAACAACAGCAACTATAAAAACAACAACCCCCCCCAGCCAAAACAAATTGACAACTGCAAGTTACATTAATTGTATTACAAATGAACACAGAATCTATCTCCCTCTGTAGTTTTAAAATTTATCAGGTAACTTAAATACACTTGGCTGCTCTCATCCTTCCTCTTTAGAGGCTTATTACTGGGTTTTGAGAATACCCAGGTCATTCCCACACTCCACTATTCAGGCTGGTACTTCTCTTAATTAACAGCACCTTCAGAAGGAAGATATAGCATGTGTGAAAACTGAAAGATTCGAATGTGGCTACTTTTTGCTACTCTGATAAAATTTTAAGGGGAAAAAGAATTAAAAACTGCCCAGAACTGAAGAACATAAAGGAGGCAGGTGTCCTGGCTACTGATGGAATTAATGACATGAAGGACACTAATGACTTTAAAGCCAAGCACCAGGAACCAGAGCCCACAGCCCTGGGGCACAACCTAGATACAGCACAGCCTAAATACAAATCATTATTAGGTGCCATCAGGAGCTTGCAGGAGACAGCAGAACGAGAGAGCAGTCGCCTCCCTACACTCTTTTGCAGAGCCTAGGAGAGCATATTAAAGTAGAATATATACCTATCTGCCCTAATTTACAAGAAAATTCATTGTGCATTTATTCAACTTCACTGAATAAATATATACCAAGAACTGTGCAAAGCTTCAGAGCAATCACTACCTGAAGCCGCCAAAGTATGTTCTGCCACAAATCTGCAAAGTAGGAGAACCACTGAACCCCTCATTTCTTTTTTTTTCTATTATGTCTTTTTGAGACAGGGTTTCCCTGCAGGCTGGCCTCAATCTCACAGAGATTTACCTGCCTCTGCCTCCCAAGTGCTGTGATTAAAGACATGCACCACCACGCCCAGCTCTCATTTTTTCAAAAAGAATATTTTATTTATTATTTTTATTTTGTGTGTATAAGTGTATTGCCTGCATGTGTGTAAGTGCACCTGTGTCCTGCAATGCCCCCAGTGGTCAGAAGAAGGGACTGGGTCCCCTGGAACTGGAGTTAAGGACGGTTGTTAATTGCCATGTGGGTGCTGAGGATTGAGCCAGGGTCCTCTGCAAGAACAGTCCGTGTTCTTAACCCCTGAGCCATCTCTCTAGCTCCTGAACCCCTCATTTCTTCATCTGTAAAATGAAAGAGCTGAAAGAAGCAGCGTCTGGTGACCCACACCTACAATCCCAGTACTCAGGAGGCTAAGGCAGGGACACTGCTGCAAGTTTGAGATAGCCTGGGCTACATAGCGAGTTCCATGCCAGTGTGAGTTACATAGTGAGGCCTTGCCTCAAACGGTGAAAAACAAGAGCTGTCATTCGTATAATACTGTGAGTTAGTTCCTCATGACAACAAAGCATATATACTTACGAAGATTTTGGTTTTGAAAGGCTGAATTTATTATTAAATTTTCTGGCTGAGTGACGCTCCAGTTGCTCTTGTAGATTATTCAGAGGAACAGCAGCCATGATCCTAAAAGGTGAGAGGGCAGATAGCAGTAGTGAGGTACTTGGCATTATTCACAATATTTACTGATGAGGTGAAGGGCTGGATTCAAACAGCCTCTGTTCCACACATGCCCAGAGTAATAAGCAACCACTGCTTCTTTTTGTTTTTCAGCAACAGATTGCTTTGACATTTACATCTGGTGACATTTGAAATATCTAAGTTTTAACTAGCTGAAGGCTCACTTGCATAACAAAATGGTCTGTTTTCCCCCCTTCCTCCACACATGCTAAAATAAGCACAAAAGATATGAGAGATTATTAGGAAAGGGCTTGTAGAAAAATGGAACCTGTCTAGGCTTGAAGGATAAATGGAAACTGGACAGGAAGTGAGGGGGGAGGAATGATGAAAGCAAACTGAAAACCCAGAGAACAAGTGAATTCTCTGCCCAAAGGCAAAACTGGGGAAAGAAAGAAGAGCACCACTTGAGTGCAAAGGTTTATCAGCAAGACAGCATGTGTCACCAACATCTGGCTCCAACCTAAAAGAATAGTAGGGCCAAGTGCATTTATATCCCTATGTAACAAGTTGTCGCATTGCTGAGTTTTCACCCAGATAATGCACAGCTCAAGCCACCCTGAAATCAATGAGCTAAAGGAAGACAGCTGTAACCTACGAAGTCAAAAAATTTATTTCAGATGCTAGGTTTAACCCCCTTTCCCACTCTACCTAGATTTAAAATTTATTATTAATATATGAAAATGTGCATGTGCATGGACATGCATGTATACACAATGGAGGGGGCACAAGTGCTAGGGAGCACATGTGGCGGTCAGAGGACAACTTTATGGAACTGGTTCTTTTTTCTTCCCTTTTATGTGGGGTTCCAGGGATTGAACTCAGGTCACCCACTTGCATAGCAAGCGCCTTTACCCATTGAGCCACCTTTTGTTTTGGGGGTTTTTTCCTGATAAAAGGTCTGGCTATATAGTCCAGGCTAGCCCAAAACTCATGACCCTCCTGTCTCAGACTCTCAGTGCTGGGATTATAGGTATGCACTACTAGACTCAGCTTACAATTCTATCTTTATGAGATAGACTTTTATTTTATATCATGTATGTTAAGAAGGATCAACAATATTATACAGGCACACTGTACCATTCTGGAAGTCTATCTCTGAAAATGATAATATTTACAATGTCACACTTTATTCATTCAGTATCTGGAATAGTCCTTTTGTTGCTGCTGTTTTGTTTTGTTTTGAGACAGGGTCTCCCTGTAGTTCCACCTAGACTGGAACTCACTATGTAGACCTGGCCTCAATCTCACAGAAATCTGCCTGCCTCTGCCTCTCAAGTGCTGTGATTAAAGCCATGCACCAAAATATCTGGCATGGAATAGTATTATTAGTTTCAAAATAATGAATCAGGAGCAGGGCATGGTGGCGCATGCACCAGCTGTGTCTATAGGGATACCCTGTCAGAGAGAGAGAGAGAGAGAGAGAGAGAGAGAGAGAGAGAGAGAGCGCATGCTCAGTGGGTACAGTATTTGTCACATACGCTAGGACCTGAGCTCAAATCCCAAGAATTTGTGTAAACCCTTTGCACTAGTACACGTCTGTAATCTTGATGTTCTTTGCTGAAATGGAGGCAGAGACAGTAGAATCCCTTAAAGCTCGAGGGCCATCTAGCCTGGTACAAGCAGTGAAGAACAAGAGACCTGACTCAAAGGTGGAAGGTAAGGACTGACACCTGAGGTTCTTCTCTGACTGCCACACATGCACTGTGGCAAGCATGTACCCACACTCATACACAAACACACCATACACACATCATATACACGAAGATTAAAAATGTTTCATGTTTAGTTAATGGAATCCTTTTCAGGTGAATTAGACTTACAACAAGTGCAATTTAGAAAGTGATTAAAAAATTTTTATATGAAAGAAGTTATTATGTCATTGTAACAGAACATTAAGTAAGCAAAAAGTTGATTCAAGAGCATGTACACATAGATGCGGGGATGTACGCGGGGAGGGGTGCACACAACACATGGCTGAGTGTGAAGGCAGCTTATGCTACATAGTGAGACCCGGGCTCAGAAAGAAAACAAAGGTAATGAATAGAACAAACTTCAAAACCATGTCCAAACTAGGCATGGTGGCTCACACCAAAAATTTCCACACTTGGGAGGCTAGGGTTGAAGGATCACTGTGAGTTCAAGGCCAGCCTGGGCAAAATAGTGTATTCAGGTCAGCATGAATTATACAGGAAGAGCCTGTCTCAAAAAACAAACAATGGCAAAGAATAAATGACTCAAGGAATCCTACTTGAACAGTGTCTTGATTTAATAGAAAGATTTTGACCAGAAATTGAGGGGCC
>NW_008355474.1:664299-665603 GCF_000622305.1 Nannospalax galili | reverse complement strand
CCAGCTGTCCTGGAACTTACTATGTAGACCAGGCTGGACTTGAACTCAGAGTTCTGCCTGCCTTTGCCTCCAGAGTGCTGGTACTAAAGGCGTGCCCCACCACGCCCAGCTCCATGCTTATAGTATTTTTAACAACCAGATTACGATACTCAAAAGTAGTCTTTTCCTTTCCTCTTTCTTTTTGGTGGTGGTACTGAGGACTGGGCCTTGGGCCTCACACATACTAGGCAGGTGCTCTATCACTGAGCTATATCTCTAGCCCTTTTATTAAACTTTAAGTTTTTTTGGGGGGGGGGTCTTTTTTGGGACAGGGTCTCCCTGTAGCCCCAGCTGTCCTTGAATAAACTTTAGGTTTAAAAAATTGAAAAAAAAATTTCTATGTGTATGTGTGTTTTGCCTGCATGTATGTAAGCATACTCGTGTTGTATAATGCCCACAGAGGTCAGAAGAGGGCGTCAGATCCCCTGGAACTGGAGTTACATTAGCTGCCATGTGGGTTCTGGAAACCAAACCTGGGGCTGCAAGAGCAGCCAGTGCTCTTAACTGCTGAGCCATGTCTCCAGCCCCTAAACTTTGGTTTTGAGACAGAGTTCCACTAAGTCTCTTAGGCTGGCCTTAAAACTAAGATCCTCCTGCCTCAGCCTCCCCAGTAGCTGGGGCTCATGCTACCAGGCCTGGCTCTAAGGTAATCTTATGAAACTAAGCCAAATGAAGAAAAAATTCTAATCCTACAAATTGCTAAGCAAGAAAAATGTCACAGAAAAGTAAGAAACAGAAAAACTTCTATTTTTGAGAAATATAGAACAACATTCTTAAGAGTATCAGGAAAAACAACCAGGCAACTTTCATTCACATGTGATGAAAGGGAAATATCTTTACGGAGTTTTTTTCCTTTAATTTTTTACATTTATTTATTTGTCTATCTATTAATTATGTGTGCATGGGGAGAGTGTGCACACACATGTGCAGGTCAGAGGACAACTTGTGGAAGTTGGTCTCTTCTTCTACCAAGTGGGTCCTGGGATCAAATTCAGGCTTGGTTGCAGGCACCTTTACCCAGTGAGCATCTTACCAGCCTTCTCTACAGAGTTTCAAAGCAATAGGAAATAACTTAAGTCTAGTAAGCTTCTAGTAAGCTTCAATCCTTCCTTATCTTTAAAACTACTTAGAATTATTCAAATAGCAACACTGACCTTAAAAATTTTTTAAAAGGGTAAGCCTGATCTACAGAGTGTTCCAGGCCAATTCATGGTACAGGGAGACCCTGTCTCAAAAAAAAAAAAAAAAAAAGGAAACTTCATGAT
>NW_008355474.1:648632-663932 GCF_000622305.1 Nannospalax galili | reverse complement strand
AAAAGGAAACTTGATGATTTGAATTAGTCAGGTCTGTCAAGCATATGCAATAGAATATTAACGGGGTCTGGAGAGATGGCTCAGTGGGTAAAAGTTCCTGCATATTAGAACCCGAGTTCAGATCCTAGGAGCCACATAAAAAGCCATACACATCGGTAACCCCAGTGCTATGGGGGACAGAGATAGGAAGATCAGATGAAGCTTGCTGGCTGCTACCCTAGTTCCAGGTTCAGTGAGAGAGCCTCTGTCTTAAAGGAATAAGGCAGAGAGTGAAAGAGAACAGACACCTGACTTCTTTCTCTGGCTCCCATATGTGTGCACATAGGCACATGCACGCACACATACGTGTACACCATACATACATACGCCATATTCGCACACACACCACAAAATTATAAACAAAAGAATACTAATAGGAGGGACTATTACTAGAAAATACATAATTATTACAACAAAAGCAAGATTTAAAAAAAAATCCTTTAATAACACAGAGACATGGACTGGAGAAAACAAAGTGTGGGGGGACTCCTTTTCTTTCAAATAAATGAAACTTACCATTTTTGGATCTATCAAAAGTAAGACTATTTTCCCTCTCTAGGTCAAACTTTCTTTTTATTTTTTGTTTTAAGAAGACAGCTATTTCAGGATATCAGGAGATGGACTGCCAAAAAAAAAAAGAAAAAAGAAAAAAACTATTCTAAGACATTTGGTGCCAAGTAACATTGAGATATTGAGATGCTTGCTCTAGTCTTCTGCTAAAGTGGAGGTTTTAGGGAGTGGTTTCTGCAACACAGTCAAGCTCTGTAAGCCTTACCAGGTGACTGTTCAGTGGAGAGAGCTGCCCTTCCTTAGGGCAAAAGTAATTAACCTGACATGAGAACAATCCTAACTTTATAAACCTCAACTGGGGCACTAGAGACAAGAAGCTCTCTGTGCTTTATTCAAATTAAACATCAAGCAAACACTTTCTGGGCAGAGACTTTAAATAGGAATTTCATAAATGGTATATGTTCTTTTTAATATATATGTATATATAGTTTATTTTCTGGAAACTGAAATGATAGTGTTCACTGTCAACTTGACAGAAACCAGAATCAGTTGGGAAATGGGCCTCTGGGCATGTCTGTGCAGGATTATCTTGATCACATTAAATGAAATGCAAGACCCATCTTAATTGTGGGTGGACCACTCCCAAAAAGGGATCCAGGACTATATAAGTGGAGCAGCTCATGCACCATCCCTCTCTGCTCTCCTATTGTAGATGTGATATGACCAGCTACTCCAAGCTCCTGCTGCCTTGACTTCCTGCCATGATGGACTATTGTGAGCTAAAATAAACCCTTTTTTCCCTTAAGTTGCTTTGTCAGGGTATTTTATCCCAGCAACAGGAAAAAAACCAAGACAAGGCATATAACACTGTGTGACAACAAGAAATACAGAGCTGTCGAAATGTATTACTGTATTAATTATGATTATCAGGTAGTCTTAAAGCCCATTTTTTTCAGTCTTCTAGATTAGTTTTTTTTTTTGTAAAACAGATTTTGCCTATTTTTAAATTTTTAAAAAATCCATAGTAGAAATGTAGTAATTGTCAACATTATTATTATTATTTTTTTTAGGTCTTTTTTTAAAAAACAGGCTCTCCCTGTAGCCCCAGCTGGTCTGGAACTAACTATGTAAACCAGGCTGGCCTTAAACTCACAGAGATCTGCCTGCCTCTGTCTCCAGTGCTGGGATGAAAGGCACGTGCCATCACGCCTGGTCTTTTCAGCCTTTTGCAAGTAGGTTATATATCTTTCAATAATCTCTAGTAGGTAAGATTAAGCAAGACAATTAGAAGAGATTGAAAAAGATCTGTATACTGTATCAAAAGAGAGTTTAGGGAAAAAAAAAGTTATCCAAGTATCCTAAAAAAGCCCAAACTATAGCTAATTTATATGACCTAAAGAACATAGCAAGACAACAAATAAAGCTAAAACTAAAACAAGCTGAGCATGGTGCTGTATAATCCCAACACATGAGGCTGAGGCAGGGATCACAATGGAGATCTTGAGAAGTTCTCCTAGATTACATAATGAGAAGGTACAAACAATATAACTACTACAAGATTCTCCAGAAAGCCCACCCTCGGGTGCATAAAACTGTCCTCTTAGCCTCTCTCTTTCAATGCCTGCACTCAAATTTGTACTAAAAGATTTTCATAATAAAATCCAATCTTTCTATTTAAAAAAGGCCTACCCACCTCACATGGTTGTTATGCAAACTGAAAATGTTAATCTTTGTGGAGTGCAAACAATAAACAATATTGAGAGTTCAATAAAAAGTAACCTACAATCCATTATTACCGTAACGGATAGCTTTAAATTACTTACCATAGTTGTAATTTAGCATTCATTTTGTAATTATCTGATGGGCTATTTTCTCACTAAATTGTAAACACCAGGCAAATATGAGCCATTATCAGTTTTCTGACCCTTAACATCTCTAAATGCCTAGCACTCACCAATATTTGTTGAATGAAAATAAAAAAGAATGTTAAAGAAGATAGAAAAGATGTGTCAAGAGGGTTGTAACTGTGTTCAACTATGGCTTACCCAGAAATGTAAAGCTGGAATAAATTAAGTGAAACCACTAACATATCATCTTAACTGGTTAAGTAATAAAAACCAGCATCACCAAATCAATAAATTAAGAATCTTGTATCTACTGAGATGTAGCAGACATGCAATAATACACATTAATTGTGACTATGTGGCTCAACCGTTTTATTTACATCCGTAACTGAGCAAACAACACAAATCAAAGTGCAGAGGATTCCCAGCATACAGGAGGCTTCCTTGTGCCCTTTCCTAGTTAGGCTAGTTTTGCAATTCTTTTCTGTTATGCTTTCTTTTTGAGACAGGGTCTCACTATGTAGCCCAGCATACCCTGGAACTTGCAATCTCCTGTCTCCAGCTCCTATGTGCCACTACTGGGCTTCTCCAGTTTCTTGGTTCATACATTATCAGTTATCAGTGCACTTTTTAAAAGGCACCCGATACAACCCAAACCATTTAAACAGATACATTAAAACACAGAAATCAGCAGCTGGATAGCTCAGTGATTAAAAGTGCTTCCTGCTCTTTCAGAGGACCCAAGTTGGGTTCCCAGCACCCACACTGTAATTCCCAACTCCAAGGACTCTGACATCTTCTGGCCTCTGGGGGCTCACGCACACATACATACACATAGATAAAAATAAAAATTAAATTACCAAAAAAACCCTCACAGAATCAGAAGTATTTAAAAATCTAAAACAGATACCATGTCATATTTTACACTAGCAGTGGATTTATTAAAAATAATGGCAAATTCAAGGCTCTCATTCCCACTCTCATATTGGCCAATCTTGTCACAACAAAACAAGAGACATAATAGAGGAGATGAGATTATCATGACATATAGACAACTTGATCACATACCACAGAGTCTAAAGAAAATCAGTCACAATAGGCAATTAAAACTTCAGAAAAATAATAAAAAGATAAATATAAATTCTCAAAAGTCAAATGCATTATATACTAGTAATAACTAACTAGAAAACACAATTTTAAAAAGGCATTCAAATTGCAATAGAAATGAAAAACATTGAACAACTAGCAATTAACCTAACAAATGACACACACAAGTGATATGAAGAAAATGACCATACTACTGGGAGAAAATGAAGACTTAGGGAAACATTTCATGTTCTTAAATTAAAGGTCTAAATAGTACAAAGATAACAGTTCACATCATAAATTAATTTATGGGTTAACAAAATTCTTTTTTTTAATTTTATTTATTATTTTTATTTTACATGTATGTGTGTATTACCTGCATGTCGGTTAAGTGCACCTGTGTCGTGCAATGCCCATGAAGGACAGAAGAGGATGTTAGATCCCTTGGAACTGGAGTTATGGACAGTTGTTAGCTGCCATGTGGGTTCTGGGATTCAAACCCGGGTCTTCTGCAAGAACAGTGTTCTTAACTGTTCTTAACTGGAGCCATCTCTCCAGCCCCGGGTTAACAAAATTCTAATTAAAATACCTCAAGAGTATTTGACAAAACTTGACAAAAATGCCTCTAAAATTCAGTTGCACGCCAGTGAGGCGGCTGTATCTAAAGGCACTTGCTGCCAAGCCTGAGGACCTTACTTAATTTGATCCCCAGAGAGAACTAACTCCTGCAAGTTGTCCTGTGACTTCCACATGTGTGTACACATACATTAAAATGCAATGAAATATTGTTATAAAAAAATTGAGCACAGTGTGGTGGTGCACAATTT
Source organism: Nannospalax galili (assembly GCF_000622305.1). Classification (NCBI taxonomy): domain Eukaryota; kingdom Metazoa; phylum Chordata; class Mammalia; order Rodentia; family Spalacidae; genus Nannospalax; species Nannospalax galili. The sequence continues at coordinate 659,626 of NW_008355474.1, read as the reverse complement.
TAATCCTTAGCACTTGGGAGGCAGAGGCAAGCAGATCTCTGTAAGTTCAAGGCCAGCCTGGCCTACATAGTGAGATCCAGGCCAGCTGGGGTTACAGGGAGACCCTGTCTCAAAAAGACCAAAAAAAATTTGGTTGACAAAAATCATGAGACAAAAATAGTAAATAACACTCGGCTTGTAATTAGCTTTCAGAAATATACTCATATTAGGGTTAGGGAAGTAGCTCAGTATAGCTCTGGCATCAAGGGGCTCCAGGTTCAATCCCCAATACTATCCCTCTTAATAATAAATTTACATGTTATAGCACTCATCTGCAAAAAAGAAAAAAATCTAGTATCTAAATTACAATATAAGACTGGGCATAGTGGTGTAAATCTTTAATCCCAGTTCTCAGGAGGCAGTCAGTCTCTGTGAATTTGAGGCCAGCTTGGTCTTGTGAGTTCCAGGCCAGCTGGGACTACAGGGAGACCCTGTCTCAAAAAGACCAAAAATAAACTAATTAAACTAAATATAATGTATTATAATGAAAGAAATATAACAAAATAAGGGATAAGAATTATTACTTAAAACATGCTATAAGGACAGAAAGTATCCTACTTTGCTTTCTGTTGCTAAGATAAATATCATGACTAAAAGCTACTTGGGGAAGAAAGGGTTTATTTCATCTTGCACTTTCTAAGGTACAGTTCATCTTTGAAGGAAGTCAGGCAGGAACCTGGAGGCAGGAACTAAAGCAGAGACCATGGAGGAAAGCTACTTACTGGCTTGTTTTTCCCTGGTTTGCTGAGCTAACTATCTTATGTAGTCCAGGCCCATCTGCACAGGGATGTCAATGCTCATAGTGGACCAGGCCCTCCTATTTCAATCAGCAATTAAGAAAATGCCTCATAAACATGGCCACAGGCCAATCCCATGAAGGCAATTGCTCAACTGCAGTTCCCTCTTCCAAGGTGACTCTCATTTGTGTCACCAACCAGCGTAGTAAGGAAACACTATTCTCCAAATAGCAATGGGCAAGCTATGACTCACAAGCCAAATCTGAGCTGAAATTTGTTTTGCAAATAAGGCTTTACATTTGTTCAGACATTATGTGATTACTCCTGTATTACACTGGTGAATAGTTACACAGAGACCACCTGTTCTGCAAAGCCTAAAATATTTACTATCTGGCCCTATACATTAATGGACTATTGGCACTGCCCTAGATTATTGGTGGATAAGACAAATTTTTTTTTTTCTTTTTGGTCTTTTTGAAACAGGGTCTCCCTGTAGCCCCAGCCCCAGTTGACATGGAACTTGCTATGCAGCCCAGATTGGTCTTGAACTCAGAGCGCTCACTTGCCTGTCTCTGCCTCCCGAGTGCTTGGATCAAAAGTGTACGCTACCACTCTCAGCTAGATAAGACAAATTCTTTACGTATATCCAATCTTTCATGTATTCTCTGAAAAATTCTTGGGTCATAATCTCAACAAAACTGGGAACCCAGGGAGGTAAGGAGAGCAAAGAGGCTGCTTTTGATATGACAATATCTGTTTAAGCCTAAGAACTGTTTTGTCCTTGGAGGAAAAGATTGGCAGAAGGCAAACTTAGGGCCCACCGAGATGTGAATTCTTCTACAAACCAGTCTTCCCAAGAACTATGTCTTCTGGGGAAGAATACACCAAAAATCAAACTCACTTTCCATCCCAAGAATCTACAGGGAAAGTAGTGACCTGTTTCTGAAATTGGATTAAAGGGAGATACTTTAAGGCACAGGAGATGAGAACTAGCAGGCAGAGACCAACATGCTACCAGACATGAGCATAAGGTAACTGCGTATATATATTGAGAGAATAAAGGCAAGCTTGGAAGTATCCGTGGGAAACAGAAAATGTAAACTGGACAATAAGTCAAAAGTAAGTGCCCAGAGTGGGCATGATAGTGCACATGTGGAATCCCCGCACTGGAGAGGAGTCCAAAATTGGATGGCTGAGAGTTCATGTCCAGTTTGGGCTTCATGGTAAGCGCTTGTCTCAACAAAACCAAAAAATAAAAGAATGGTATCTTCAATATGTATACAGAACAGAACCTGTACTGCATTTGCCAACAAAAATATACTCTAAAAATCAAGCCTACTAGCCAGGTGTGGTAGTACATGCCTATAACTCCAGCACTCAGGAGAATTACTGCAAGTTCAAGACCAGCTTGGACTACAGAGTATTAGCCAGAGCTATATAGCAAGTCTCTGACTCAAAATGCCTGAAGACTGTCTAGGGTTTTGGAGGATGACAGGTCTTGGGGATAATGGAAAGGGGTTAGGGTTTCTCTCTGGGCTAAAAATAAAAAGAGATCTAACATCGATTGTGGTGACAGCTGCACAACTCTTAAGAATATACTGAAAGGCACTGAACTGTACACATTAAACAGGTAAAAATATATCTCAATAAAGCTTTTTTTTGTTTTGTTTTGTTTTGTTTTAAAGGCAGATTGGCAAGATGGCTCAGTGGATAAAGGTACCTGGTGCCAACCCTGAGGATCTGAGTTCAATACTCAGGACCCACATGGTGGGAAGAAAGAACCAATTCCTGCAGTTGTCTTCTGACCTCCACATATGCTATAGTATACACACACACACACACACACACACACACACACACACACACACACATTATTTTATTGATTTATTTATTTTTATTTTATGTGTATGAATGTTATGCCTGCATGTATATAAGTGCACCCATGTTGGGCAATGTCCGAGGAGGACAGAAAAAGTCATCTGATTCCCTGGAACTGGAGTTACAGAGGGTTGTTAGTCGCTATGTAGGGCTAGGATTCAAATCCAGGTCTTCTGTAAGAACAGCCGGTGCTCTTAAGTGCTGAGCCACCTCTCCAGCCCTGATAAATAAATTTTTTTAAAAAAGGAGGAGGAGAAGCTGGGCATGGTGGCATGCACCTCTAATCCAAGCACTCGGTGGGCAGAGGCAAGAGGATCCCCAAAGTTCCTGGTCAGCTAGGGTTATACAGCAAGAGCTTGTTTTTGTTTGGTTTTAAAAAAGCAATGAAATAAAGACATTCTTTTTATTTATTTATTTAATTTTATTTTATGTGTATGAGTGTATTGCCTGCATGTATGTGAGTGCACCTGTGTCATGCAATGCCTTGGAGGTCAGAAGAGGGCTTCGGATTCCCCTGGAACTGGAGTTAAAGATGGTTCGTAGCCGCCATGTGGATGCTGTGAATCAAACCCGGGTCCTCTGCAAGAACAGTGAGTGCTCTTAACCGCTGAGCCATCTCTCCAGCCCCAAAATAAAAAGACATTCTAAAATTATCAAAACTCAATAGTTTTTTTACCAGCAAATGAGGCTATGTATTCTGATATCCAGGGAGTGTCCTGAAACCAATCCCCCCACAGATACCAAGAGACAACTGTATTTTGACATCAAATTATTTCACATTTGGCCAATGAGAGTAGACCTCCATGAATCTGTCCTTTTTTCTAATTCTTAATTTTTTTTTTTTTTCCGGTCTTTTTGAGACAGGGTCTCCCTGTAGCCCCAGCTGTCCTGGAACTCACTATGTAGACCAGGCTGGCTTTGAACTCACAGAGATCCGCCTGCCTCTGCCTCCCGAGTGCTGGGATTAAAGGCATGCGCCACCATGCCCAGCAAATCTGTCCTTTTTTAATTGCCTGTTTCATGGAAGTACACATCACACATGATTTACCATCATTACCATCTCAGAATGTTCTGTAGGGGCATCAAGATGGCTCAATGGGTAAAAGTGCTTGCTGCTAAAGCCTAACGAGCTGAGTTCGATCCCTGGAACCCACAGAGAACTGACTCCTGAAAGTGGTCCTCTGATCTCCATACATTCACCATGGAACATGAGCTCACATTCATAAACATAAACACACACGATAATTTTAATTAAAAATGTTCTGTAGAGTTATGTATAGTCACCTTGCTGTACAACCAACCAAACTCCACAAGTTTTTTATTTTACAACACTGAAACAATATATTAGACACATTTACAATCAACTCCTTTTGACGACCCCTCCCAAGCCCCACGTCAGACCCCAGCAAACACCATTCTACTGAGTCTGACTTATCTCTATTCTTCATTTAAGTGGAATCACAGGACTTAACATAATGTCTTCTCTTCAGGGTTCATTCATGTAGTAAAAATTTCCTACCTTTTAAAAGCTGATTAACATTCTATAGTATGTATTGCAACATTTTGCTTCTCTGCTCCCACCCCTGGGTTTTTTTGGGACAGGGTCTCACTGTGTAACCCTGGTTGGCCTGGAACTCACAGATCAGCCTCCCTGCCTCCTCCCAGGTGCTGGGATTAAAGGTGTGGGCCACCATGCCCAGCAGCTTATCTCTGAATCTCTTGATGGATGGTTAGAATGCTTACACCTTTGGCTACTGTAACAGTGCTATGATCATGAGTACATAAATATTTCTTAACTTCCCTGTTGTAACAGAATGCCTTACTGACTTGAAAGCAGGAATTATTTATTTTACCTCACGGTTTCAAGGGCGTTAGTCCACTACACTAGAGAAAGTATGGTGGAACACAGCAGTTCATGTGATGGGGGCTAGGAAGCTGAGAAAAGGGCATACAAGGCATTGGAGCAAGATACAGCCCCCAATGACCTCCTTCTTCCAACTCAGAACCATCTCCCAATAATGCCATTGTATTATAAATTCAAAAGATTAATCCATCAGGTCAGAGGTCTCAGGATCCCAAGAAACACCATTACAGACACACTGAGAAGTGTACTTTACTAAGATCGTAAGTCTATTTCCATCTAATCAAACTGACAAGTGAACCATCACATTTGAGTTTGTTTGGGCATGTACCCAGAGGTGGACTTACTAGAGCATTCAGCAATTCTACTTTTGTCATTTGAGGGACAACCATATTCTTTCCCAGTGGCTATATCATTAAAAAAAAAAAAAAAAATGCTGGGCATGGTGGCACATGGCTTTAATTCCAGCACTCAGGAGGCAGAGGCAGGTGGATCTCTGTGAGTTTGAGGCCAGCCTGGTCTACATAGTGAGTTCCAGATCATCTGGGGCTACTGGGAGACGCTGTCTCAAAAAAATTTTTTTTACTAGCATGGCTTTCTTAAAGAGGTAACATGAGGGGCTGGAGAGATGGCTCAGTGGTTAAGAACATTGGTTGTTCTTGCAGAAGACCCGGGATCGTATCCCAGCACCCACATAGCAGCTAACAACTGTCTGTAACTCCAGTCCCAGGGAATCTGACAGCCTCTTCTGACCTCCTTGGGCATTGCATGACATGGGTGCACTTACCTACATGCAGGCAATACACACATACACATAAAAGAAAAATAATAAATTTAAAAAAGTAACATGATAGCTAGGCATGATGGAGCACACCTTTAATCCCAGCACTCAGGAGGCAGAGGTGGATCTCTGTGAGATCAAGGTCAGCCTGGTCTCCATAGTGAGTTCCAGGTCAGCTGTAACTACAGGGAGACCCTGTCTCAAAAAAAAGAGACAAAAATAAAAGAAGTAACATATACCATTTTACACTGCTGCCAATAGTGAACAAGGCTTTCACCTTTAGCAACACTTGCTACTTTCTGGAGTTTTTTGTTTGCTTTGGTGTGTGTGTGTGTGTGTGTGTGAGAGAGAGAGAGAGAGAGAGAGAGAGAGAGAGAGAGAAGAGAGAGAGAGAGAGAGAGAGAGAGAGAGAGAGAGAGACTGAGACTGAGAGGGGTTTTCAATGTAACAGTCATTCTCATGGGTATGAGGTCATTTCTCCTGCTTTTTATTTGTATTTTTCTAATGATATGTAAAAATGAGCATCTTTTCATGTGTTTATTGGTCATTGCTTATCTTCTTTGGAGAAATTTCTGTTCAAATCCTCTGCCCATTTTTTTGTTTTGTTTTATTTTTGGTGCATGGAAGCAAACTCACAGCCTAGCTCTGCCCTTCCAAACTGGTTTTTCTTTTTTTGTCTTACTGAGACAGAGTCTCCCTGTAGCCCCACCTTGCATGGGACTCTCTATGTGGACCAAATTGGCCTCAAACTCACAGAGATCCACCTGCCTGTCTGCCTCTCAAGAGCTGGGAATAAAGGCATAGGCCACCACACCTAGCTCAAACTGGTTGGTTTTAATAATACATAAAGGTGTTGACCTCTTAACATATATGTAATTTATTAATGGAGTTTGAACGTGAGGGTTGCTTTTTTGGACTGGATGTGAGATTTATTAGTGAACATGATTGGTGTGATATGGGGCTCAGCACAGTGGAGACCCTCAGGAGTGCCACGTCATCACTTGTCTAGTGGACCACCACTGGGGATATATCTGACCCCACAGTCCTCAGGGATGAACCACTTCTCAGCTACCAAGTCTTCAAATTCATCTGCATTTAATTTGGTGAAGACCTACTTTCTTTGAGTGTATCTTCTGGCTGCCAGGGAAACTGAACTTGACTCTACACAGGGACACAATTAAATGTTCCTTATACTGCAGCTTGGTGTGGATGGACATGATGGCTAATGTGAACCCTGGCCACTAGGCCCTGGAGCTTCCCAAAGGCTTTTGCATAGAGCTTCCAGAAAGGCATCAGAATAAAGCAACCTAACTGAGGAAAAGTCTTCCATGGTTAAAGAGCTGATAACTTCAAAACTGGCAAAGAAATTGTTATTTTGATAGCATACAATAATTTAACATTAGAATTAGGGCTGATGGTAGACATGGTAGTGCACCCTTTTAATCCCAGAACTTGAGAGGCAGAAGAAGGTGGCTCTCTGAGTTCAAGGCTAGCCTGGTCTACATAGCAAGTTCTAGGTCAGCCTGGCCACATAGTGAGACTCTGTTTCAAAAAAGAAAAGCCGGCGTGGTAGCATGCACCTTTAATCCCAGCAGAGGCAGGCGGATCTCTGTGAGTTCAAAGGCCAGTCTGGTATACATAATGAGTTCTAGGCTAGATGGGGCTAAAGGGACCCTGTCCCAAAAATACCAAAAAAAAAAAAAGAAAGAAAGAACGAAAAGAATTCGAACTCACAACACATACCAAGACAAATGAGATATTTTTGGAAGGCAGCTATGCTCACCACTATACCACCAAAGCACATGACAACAAATGAGATAATTTTTAAGATTCTCACACAATGCTGGAATATATTATTAATAACACATAGGCTAGATGGGGCTTAAGGGAGACCCTGTCCTAAAAATACTTAAAAAAAAAAAAAAAAAAAAAGGAAAGAAAGAACTCAACACATACCAACGCAAGAGATATTTTTTAAGAATCTCATACAATGCTGGAATATATTATTAATAACACATACATGAAAAGTCTAATGTATGGATTTTGGAGTTCCCAAAGTTAGTTTTTGTTTTGTTTTTTTTAGGCTCAGGTTGAGAGTCTGAGCCTTTAATGGCTAAGCTATCCTTCCAGCCCATTTTTTGTTTGCTTTTTAAAGACAAGAGTATCACTATGTAACGCTGGTTAGACTAGAACTTGCTATGCAGCTACCACTGCCTCCCAAGTGCTGGGATTAAAGGTGTGCATTGGCCTAGCCCCAAAGTCAGTTCTAAACTGAAAAGATTAATTTTTAAAATTAATTTTAATTTAATTTCTGAGGTATTAAAACACCTCCCTGGTCTTTGGGAATCAAAACCAAGATGAGGAAGAAGAGGAGGAAGAAAGGGAGGAGGAGGAAGAGAAAGAACAGGAACAGCAGAGGCAGCAGGAACAGGAGGAGCAGAGCAGCAAGAGGAACAGGAGGAGCAGGAAGAGGAAGTCAAGAAAGAGGAGGAAAGCCAAGAAGACTCTCCTGGGTTGTGCAAGTGAAGTCAGGGATGGCAAAGACAAGGAGTGCACTGTCCCTAGAGCCTGAGACAGACTGCCAACCCTTTGACCTGAGCACATGGAGGTCCATTCAGGCTTCCAAACTACAGAACTGCAATAACAACACTGTCACTTAAGTCACCAAGTCTGTGGTAATCTGGACAGCAGCTATTTATGAGAGGCTGCTGGAAGATGTCAGTACACAAATATTATTTCCAGTTTTATGAATCACTGATGGACAACTAGACAGCAAAATGTCAGAAAACTATTTACAATGACATCAGCATCTAATCCATCCAAAAATATAACAAATCATGTCCATATCTATTTAGCAAACTGCAAGTCATTTAAAATTTGAAAACAAACCAACCATATTCATATCAGGAAGGTAATATTCTCAAGATGCCACTTCTCCCCAAATTGATCTATGGCTTGATGCAATTCTAATCAAACTTCTGATTTTTCTGGAGGAACTTAACAGCTGAGTGTTAAGCTGAGTGGGGGGTGGCAGAGGTGTGCACACCTGTGGTGGGGGTTAGAGGACACCTCCAGCCATTGGTTCATAGCCTTCCATCCTTGCTTGAGACAGTGTCTCTTCACACAGTGTTAAGTCAGGCTAGCTGGCTCACAGATTTCTGCAGTCTCCTGTCTCCACCTCCCATTTCCATTGGTGCTCTGGGATTACAGATGTTTTACTACTATGTCCAACTTTTATGTGGGCTCTGGGGATCCAAATTCAGGCTGTTAGGCTTGTGGGGAAAGCACTTTTACCCATGAGCCATCTCCTCAGCTCCCCAAGTCTAATATTTATATAGAGATGTAAAATAGCAAAAATAGTCAATACTCTTGAAAAAGTACACAAGGTGAGAAGACTGGCTCTGCAATATATAGAAAGACATAAAAACTTACCTCAGCTATACTGTGAGACTCTTAAAAAATATATGCATATATATATATGCGGTACACAATTTAAAATGATTTTGCTGAGCAGTAGGTAGTTTCAATAACTGGTGCTGGGACATAGCATCTCTGCATTAGGCAGAAAAATTTAAATCTACGCTGAGAACGGAGCTCAGTTGGTAGATTTTTGCACAGCATACACAAAGTCCTGGGTTCAAAACCAGCACTGCATAAACTGGGCATGGTGGTACACACCTATAATCCCAGCACTTGGAAGGAAGGTGGATATAAGAATACCAAAATTATTCTCAGCTACAAAGCAAGTTTAAGGACAGCCTGATATACTATGTTTATTTGTTTATATTTATTTATTTATTTACTTATTTATTTATTTATTAGCTCTCTCACATGAATTTAATTAAAGTTTAAAAATAAGCAGGCCAGAGAGATGGCTCAGCAGTTAAGAGCACTTACTGCTCTTCCAGAGGAGCCAGGCTTGGTTCCCAGCACCCACATGATAGCTAACACCCGTTCTTAACTCTGATTCAGGGGATCTGATGCTCACTTTTGGCCTTCTCAGGCACCAAGTATGCATTTACATACATGCAGGCAAAACACTCATACACATAAAATAAAAATAAGATCTTTTTTTTTGGTCTTTTTGAGACAGGGTCTCCCTGTAGCCCCAGCTATCCTAGAACTCACTATGTAGACCAGGCTGGCCTTAAACTCATTAAAATAGCCGGGTGTGGTGGTACACATCTTTAATCCCAGCACTTGGGAGGCAGAGGCAGGTAGATCTTTGTGAGTTTGAGGCTAGCCTGGTAACTCCAGGACAGCAGGGGCTACAGGGAGACTGTGTCTCAAAAAGACAGAAAAATAAATAAGTAAAATAAAATAAAACTCTAAAACAACAGTAACAACAAAAAAACCCAAATAACTTAAAAAAGAACTAAATAAATAAAAATAAAATGTAAATCCTATCTTACTCCCTACATACAAAATCACTGACATAAACTGATGTTCTAAGTATAAAAAGACAAAATAAAGACCTCCCTCTGCTTCCCTGGGCTGCACAACCCGCCAGCCTCTTTCCTGGATACCGGGGCTGACCTCTAGGCCCAGAACCACCACTGCCTCCTGATCCCTTGCATTCAGAACCCAGTTCCTTCTAGCGGCACCCAGAGCCCTCTGGGCCTGTCCCACCCTCACCTCCCTCTGCTTCCCTGGGCCACACAACCCACCTGCCTCTTTCCTGGACACTGGGGCTGACCTCTTCGCTTCCTGATCCTTTGCATCCAGACCAACCCAGTTCCTCCCTGCAGTCCCCAGGAGCCCTTGGGGCCTCTTCCCACCCCCATATCCCTTTGCATCTCTGGGTGGCACGGCCACCAGCTGCCCTAGACCAGCATCTTTCCTGGGCCCTGCTCCCAGGCCAGTCCAACCCCCAAATTCCTGAGGAAAACATCTTTCCTAGGGGATCCAGATCTCAGGAGAAAGCCTGAGAGCATCTGATTCTCGTCTGACTTGGGCCTCTCTGGGAACTCCTGAAGACAAAAGCAATCTGGCCACTCCAATATAAAATCAAAAGAGAGAACTGGAAGCTTAGAGGAACCAGCTTTTCACACACAAAAAGTGAACCATAAAGGCACATAAAGTTTACAAAAAGAAGCAGACCTAAACTTGAAGGCTTGAGTCTCACACAAGAATCAGAAACTACAAAAGAAATTCACATATCAAAATCACAAAAAATAATAACACAAAAAACCAAAATAACATATCCCCCCAAAATATCAATAGTCCTCTAGAGGAGTACAATGAGAACCCCCTGGAGATAAGGCAGGACATGGAACTCAAAAGAACAATTATAAATATGATCAAAGAATTCAGTGACTTTAAAGAACACACCAAGAAATCAAAGAACTGAAGGAAGATAGGGATAAACTTCTGAATGAATTCAGAAAAGACCTAGAAATATTAAAGACTACTCAGGCTGAAATGAAGAAGGAAGTGAAACACTCAGTAAGCCAATTAGAAACGACAAGAGAAAGCATCACCAATAGGATGGAAAACAGTGGTCCAGTTAGTCCACTCAATCAAAGATTATGAAAAATTTAAGAAAGCACAAGAATGGAATATGCAGGAATTGTGTGACACCACAAAAAGACCAAACTTATGAATCATAGGCATACAGGAAGGAGAAGAATCCCAAGATAATGGCATGGAACAGATCCTCAACAGAATCATGGAAGAAAATTTCCCAAAATTAAAGAAA
>NW_008355474.1:646615-648371 GCF_000622305.1 Nannospalax galili | reverse complement strand
TTGTCCACAAAACCAGCCCTTCAGAGAGTTTTTGAAGCAATACAAAGAGCTGAAGAAAGGAACGACTACATACAAGGGGTTATGGAAAGAAATTCAATGAAGTTATAACTGTGGAAACACACAATTACACCAAGATTAGGAACAGAAATCAAAATGACAGGAATCAATACACCTTTCATTAATAACTTTAAATACCAATGGACTGAACTCCCCAGTCAAAAGACACAGGCTGAGCGAATGGATTAAGAAACAAAATCCATCTCTTTGCTGCCTGCAAGAACCCATCTCACCTTCAAGGACAGGCACTACCTTAAGGAGAAAGGATGGAAAGGAATATTCCAAGCAAATGACACTAAGAAACAAGCAGGGGTTGCAATTCTAATATCTGACAAAATAGACTTCAAATTAAAACTAATCAGAAGAGATGAAGAGGGCCACTTCATTCTGATCAAAGAACAATAAACCATGAAGATATTATAATCATGAACATATATTCACCAAACGCTTGTGCACCCAACTTCATAAAAACAACTACAGGACTTTAAGACCCGGATTAATCCCAACTCATTAATAGTAGGGGACTTCAATACCCCATTATCTCCATTAGATAGGTCAACAGGCCAGAGACTTAACAGAGAGACATCTGAATTAAACAAAACCATATATCAAACGGACCTAACAGACATCTACCGAGTATTCCACCCAAGCACCAAAGGACATACTTTCTATTCAGTGCCCCATGGAAACTTCCCAAAATCAACCATATACTGGGGCACAAAACAAACCTGAACAAACACAAAAAGATTGAAATAATTCCATGCATTCTATCAGACCACAATGCAATAAAGCTTACAATCAACACCGGAAGAAGCCCTAGTCACCACATGAACACAGGGAGATTGAACAACACACTCCTGAATGATATAAGAAATAAATAAAAGTATTCTTGGAACTAAATGAAAAGGACAATACAACACAACAAAACCTCTGGGACATGCTGAAAGCTGTCTTTAGAGGGAAGTTTATAGCTCTAAGTGCCTACTTTAAAAAATCAGAAAGAACACAAATAAATGACTTACAATGCAACTCAAGACACTTAAAACAACAACAAATGAAACCCAAACCCAGCAGACAAGAACAAATATCAAAAATCAGGGCAGAAATTAATAAGATCGAAACAAAGAAAACAACACAAAGAATCAACAATTCCAAGAGCTGGTTCTTTGAAAAGATAAACAAGATTGACAGACCGCTAGCCCAGTTAACCAAAAGAAAGAAAGAGCACCTCCAAATCAAGACAATCAGAGATGAAAGGGGAAACATCACAACAGACACCAGAAAGATACAGAACATTCTAAATTAATACTTTAAAAAGCTATATATAGCCAGGCATAGTGACACACGCCTTTAATCCCAGCACTTGGGAGGCAGAGGCAGGCCAATCTCTGTGAGTTTGAGACTAGCCTGGTCCACATAGTAAGTTCCAGGTCAGCTGGGGCTACAGGGAGAACCTGTCTCAAAAAGATAAACAAACAAACAAACAAAAACCCTACATGCTACAAAATTTGAAAACCTAAAAGAAATGGATGGATATCTAAAGGCATGGGAACCACCAAAACTAAACCAAGAAGAGAGTAACAGCTTAAACAGACCCATAACACAAAAAGAAATTGAAACAGTAATACAAAACCTCCCGACTAAAAAAAGCCCAGGACCAGATGGATTTACAGCAGAATTCTATCAGACATTTAAAGAA
>NW_008355474.1:645303-646079 GCF_000622305.1 Nannospalax galili | reverse complement strand
AAAAAAAAGAGATCATATTATCCCTTTTTGCAGATGATATGATATTATATCTAAGGGACGCCAAATTTCCACCCGAAAAATCCTATAAATTATTAACACATTCAGTAAAGTGGCAGGTTACAAAATTATCCTACAAAAGTCTATAGCCTTTCTATATACCAATAACAACCAATCAAAGAACGAGTACGTGGAAACACTCCCTTTCACAATAGCTGCAAAAAAATAAAATATCTCAGAATAAACCTGACCGAAGACATTAAAGAGCTCTACAAAGAAAATTTTAACTCTTTAAAGAAAGAAATTGAGGAAGACATCAGAAGATGGAAGGACCTCGCATGCTCATGGATTGGAAGAATTAATATTGTGAAAATGACCATCCTACCAAAAGCCATTTATAGATTCAATGCAATGCCAACCAAAATCCCCATGACATTTTTCACAGAATTGGAAAAAACCATTCTACAATTCATATGGAAGCACAAAAGACCTTGGATAGCCAAAACAACACTGAACACTAAGAGCAATGCTGGAGGGATTACTATACCAGATTTTAAGCTGTATTACAGAGCTATAGTCATAAAAACAACATGGTACTGGCACAAAAATAGACCCATAGATCAATGGAACAAAATTGAAGACCCAAATATGAATACATGCAATTTCAGCCACCTGATATTTGACAAAGGGACCAAGAACATTCACTGGAGGAAAGAGCATGTTCAGCAAATGGTGCTGGCAAAACTGGATCTTCACCTGTAGTAGGATGAAACTAAATG
>NW_008355474.1:643743-645107 GCF_000622305.1 Nannospalax galili | reverse complement strand
TAAAGCTTCTGTACATCAAAGGAGGCAACTAGGGAAGTGAAGAGAAAACCCACAGAATGGGAGAAAATCTTCACCAGCGACACATCCAACAGAGGTTTAACATCAAGAATATATAAAGAACTCAAAAAATAGAGAATCAAGACAGGAAGTAACCCAATTAAAAGATGGGCTAAGGAGCTAACAGAGAGGTCTCAAAAGAAGAAGTAAAGATGACTAAGAAGTATCTTAAAAGATGTTCAACATCACTAGTAATTAGGGAAATGCAAATTAAAACCACTTTAAGACCCTTCATCTTACCCTAGTCAGACTGGCTAAGATCAAGAGAACAAATGATACCAAATGTTGGAGAGGATGTGGGGAAAGGGGAACACTCATTCACTGCTGGTGGGGCTCCAAACTTGTTCAACCCCTATGGAAAGCAGTGTGGAGAACTCTTAAAAAACTACAAATGAACCTACAATTTGACCCAGTTATACCACTCCTTGGCATATACCCAAAGAACTCGTCCTGTTGCAGAGACACTTGTACATCCATGTTTGTTGCTGCTCTTTTCACAATAGCTAAGAGATGGAAGCAACCTAAGTGTCCCTCAACTGTGAGTGGATAATGAAAATGTGGTTCATTTATACAATGGAGATGGAGTTTTACTCAGCAGTAAAGAAAGATGAAAATCATGAAATTTGCAGGTAAATGGATGGAACTAGAAACTGTTATACTAAGTGAAGTAACAGACTCAGAAAAAAAATCAACATATGTTTTCCTTCATATGTGGATCCTAGAACCAAATCCTGATAAGTGAGTATGTCTCCAGACATAACTACAGGAACCAGAGAGTTAAAGGAAAAGAAAGAACCTGAAAGGGAAGAACAGTAGGAAACAGGCCTTAATAAGGGAGGTATGGATAAAAATTGGGTTAGTTTAAAGGAGCGGGGAGGGAAGGGCATACAAGGAACCTAGGGGATAAAGGCAAAGTAGGACCATAGGAGAAGGGTATTATTAAGGGAGAAAGGGGAAAATGGGGGCGCCTTAATTGGGGAAACCATGATGGAGGGGTTAGACAACGCAAGAGATAAATAATGCCTAGCTAGTTTTAAAAACCAGAGGGAACCATATTACTCCTATAAGCTACTGACAAATTATACATACCAGATCAAGAAATATATGTCTAGGCAAGGTTTATCTGAGAACAATTGGTCTTTGCCCAAGATTTATCTACATGGCACACAGTAATTAAAAGTACCAGACTGGTGGAACTAACCTTCTTGGAGGTTTAACAGACATACTTTGCAGCCTATACTAATTTGGTCAGAGGGACATAAAGGACAGTTTTTGCTCCTTGCCCTCCTAGGTTGACTAGTCCCACG
>NW_008355474.1:642432-643413 GCF_000622305.1 Nannospalax galili | reverse complement strand
ACACCCAAAAGGAAAGTATAACCAAAGATTAAAGGGGTCAATATAAATTTTCAGAGTCCATATGTACAGGTACAGCTAAAAGCTACATAACAAGCAACAATGCCAGATAGGAGATACCTTTTTCAAGGGACTCCCAGATATTACCCCATCATAGACCTGGGAAAATGAACAGCAAACCCCAATCTTTTCTAAAGGAATATTGACAGCTGATTGCTGCTAGATGAGGAACAGGTGACCTTCCTAAAACGAAGACCTCCAAATAGGCTGACTAGATTCACCAAATGGACAAGTAGTGGGGAATGGCTGGGGGTGATGACATCACAGCGGACAGTAGCAGGGATAACAGAGTATAAGGGCTCTAATTGGGGGAGGAAGGCTATGGGAGGACGCCATATGGGAAGTGGGTATACAGTTGAATAAGATGGTTTGGGATATTCTGTGTGATATACACACACACACACACAAAAAAAAAAAAATCAACAAATTTTAAAAAATGAATTATATTCGAGGAAGCATAAAAAGTTACGCCATGTTAATTAGTAAGTGGGGAACGGCTGGGGGTGACAACATCACAGTGGACAGTAGCAGGGATAACAGAGTATAAGGGCTCTAGTGGGGGGAGGGAGGCTGTGGGAGGGTGCCATCTTGGATGGTGCATAGTTGAATAAGATGGTTTGGAGTGTTCTGTGTGATATACACACACAGAAAATGGGATGTTCTGTGTGATACACACACATACACACACACACAATCAACAAATTTTAAAAAAATGAATTATATTTAAGGAAGCATAAAAAGAAGTTATGTCATGTTAATTACTAGATGTGATAAACATTACCATTGAAATCTACCCGATGAGTTTATGGACATACACAGGTGCCAAGGATCAGAGTGCAACTGATTATGACTAGTAATAATCAGATACATACAGATTAGAGACGCATGCACCAACATCTCAGTGTTAGTAGCAAAAACAATGAG
>NW_008355474.1:633272-642109 GCF_000622305.1 Nannospalax galili | reverse complement strand
AAAAAATTTGGGGGCCGGGAAAAAATTTAAAAAAAAAAAAAAACAAAAAAAAAAAAAAAAAAAAAAAAAAAAAAAAAAAAAAAAGTAAAATAGGTAACTGTGGTATAATCACACAATGGAATGTTTTACAGCAGTATAAATAAATTAATAAATTTTACTTTAAACGTACAAAAATTAGCCAAGTATGGTGGCATAGAGGCAGAAGCAGGCGGATCTCTGTGAGTTTAAGGCCAGTCTGGTTTATATAGTGAATTCCAGGCCAGCTGGGGCTACAGGTAGACCTTGCCTCAAAAAGACAAAAACAAAAAAAAAAAAAAAAAACCAACCAAACAAACAAAAATAAAGTACAAAAATTTTAAACTTCAAAAAAATCCCCTATCTGTAATATGAAAGGCTTCTTGATCGTGAGTCAAACAAGACATAATAAAATACATATGGCATATCATTATACTTATAGGTTATAAAACTAGGCCAAACTGGACTGTATTATTAAAGGATACATATGAAATTAGTAAATTATGAAGCCAAGAAAATTACCACAAAAATCAGAATAGGCATTGCCAGCTAAGAAGAGAAAGAGATGAAGGGACACTTTTGGCACCCTGGTCATACTCTAGTTCTTTTTTATTTTTAAATATTTTATTATTTTTATTTTATGTATATGAGTATATTGCTTGCATGTATATAAATGCACCCATGTCATGCAATGCCCATGGAGGTCAGAAGATGGTGTCAGATCCCCTGGAACTGGAGTTATAGATGGTTGTTAGTCGACAAAGGGTGCTGGGAATCAAAACTGGGTACTGTTCAAGAGCAGCCAGTGTTCTTAACTGCCTAGCTATCTCTCCAGTCCCTACCCATCACCCTTTAACAATTATTATGTGTATGAGTGTTTTTGCCTGTACATATGTAAGTGTACCACATGTGTGTAATACCCACAGAGATCAGAAAAGGGCATCAGATCCTCTGGAACTAGTTATGGACGGTTCTTAGCTACCATGTGGGTGCTGGGAATCAAACCTGGGTCCTATGCAAGAGCAGCCAGTGCTTTTAACCACTAAGTCACCTTTCTAGCTCCATACTCTATTTCTTGATCTTACTGATGGACGTATGTAATTATAATTTTATGACCTGTCATTGTATTTACTATTTATACAACAAGTTTTAGGATATTTCCCAAAAGATATACTAGACAAATTCTAAAAAAGATGTAATACTGTGTAATATAAACTATGAGGTGTAATTAAACTTTATAATGCATATAACTATTTATGAATAATGTAATTTGGTAGGGGTCTTTTTGAGACAGGGTTTCCCTGTAGTCCCAGCTGGCTTGGAACTCACTATGTACGCCAGGCTGGTCTTGAACCCACAGAGATCCGCCTGCCTCTGCCTCCCAAGTGCTAAGTGGTGAGATTAAAGGAGTATGCTGCAACATCTGGCTGAATACTATAATTTTAAAAACATGGGGACTGGAGAGATGGCTCAGTGGTTAAGAACACTGGTTGTTCTTGCAGAAGACCCAGGTTCGAATCCCAGCACCCACATGGCAGCTAACAACTCTCCGTAACTCCAGTATGAGGGTATCCAATAGCCTCTTCTGTCCTCCACAGGCACTACATGACACGGGTGCACTTACCTACATGCAGGCAATACACACATACACATAAAATAAAAATATTAAAAAAAATGTTTTAAATTGTGTGTGTATGCACATGTGTTGAGGGCAGAGGCTGATGTTGGAGGTCTTCCTCATTCTCCACCACAGGGTCTCTCAATGAGCCAGGGATTCAACCTATTTGGCTAGATTGGCTAGCCAGAGAGTCCTAGGGATCCACCTATCTTCAGGTCCTCTGTGTTGGAACTACAGACATATGCTACCTCAATCAGCTTTTTATATGGGTTCTGGCAATTCAAACATAGGTGTTCAAGCTTGTGTAGTAAGCCTGTTACCCTGGCTCAAATCTACCTTTTTTTTTTTTTTTTTTTTTTTTAAATGGACAGGGTCTTCTTATAGCTCTGGCTAGACTAGAACCTGCTATGCAGACTAGGCTGATCTAAAACTCACAGAGTTTCTCTACCTGCCTCTGTCTCCTGAGTGTTGGGATTAAATATATGTACAAGTTCTCTGACACAAGTGAGGCATGGCATGAGCACTCCCATGCACACACACACCAATTGTTTTAAATGAAAATAGCTGAAGTAACTAACTAAAAATACTGTATGTGGGTTTATTACAAATGGGTTTCTTTGTTTTTGTTTTTTGACACACAGTCTCTGTAGTTCAAACAGGCTTCAAACTCATCATGTACCTGAGTACCTGAGGAAGACTTTCAATTCCTGATCCTTCTGCTGCACCTATCAAGTGCATGGATTACAAGATAGGCGAAATGGCTGTCTTGTTTGTTTTTGAGGCATGATTTCCATGCAGCTGCCCTCAACTCATCAACCTCCTGTTTTACTCAGTGTTGGGATTATAGTTATGAACTGCCACTTCTGCCAGGAATTTAGATCTTATCCTACAGATACGCAAGACCCTCAGAGGCTTTTAGACACTTAACTCGCCCATATTATTTTGCAAAATAATATGGATCTCACAGCTCTTGAGTTCTCATGTTCTCTTGTAATAAATGTTTTTTAAAAAAATATTTTTATGATTTTTATGTGTATGAGTGTATTGCCTGCATGTAAGTGCACCTGTGTCATGCAATGCCCACAGAGGTCAGAAGAGAATGTCAGATTCCCCTGGAACGGGAATTATGGCTGTTAGTCACCATGTGGGTGTTGGGATTTGAATCTGGGTCCTCTGCAAGAGCAGCCAGTGCTCTTAACTGCTGAGCCATCTCTCCAGTCCCTATGATAAATATATAAATGTTAAAAGACAGAGGAGCTGAGAAGATGACTCCATCAGTAAAGTGCTTGCTGTGCATGCATGTGGATCTGATTTCAAATCCCCAGAACCCACATGGTATGAGGGCTGGAGAAATGACTCAGCAATTAAGAGCAGAGGATCCGGGTTCGGTTCCCAGAACCCCCATGGTGGCTAACACCTACCCTTAACTCCAGTTCCAGGGCAACAGATGCTCTCTTCTGGCCTCTGAAAGTACCAGGCACACAAATGGTATATTTACAGGCATGCAGGCAAAACATTCATACACATAATTTTTTTTTAAAGTTAGGTGTGGTAATGTGCATCTATAATCCCAGCACCAGGAGGCTTGATGGTCAGTCAGCCTAGTTGAAAACAGTTAAGCTCCACGTTCAGTCAGAGACCCTGTCCCCAAAACAAGATGGGGAGCCACTGAGCAACGTATCTGACATTGACCTCTGGCGTGCCCCCCCCACCTGCATGCCTGCACAAACACAAACACGTGCATATCCTCATTCCCCACAAAAGACAAAGGGGAAAATAAAGAAAACAGAATGACACCCATCAACTAAGTTTAAAATGTTATATTCTGGGCCGGAGAGATGGCTCAGCAGTTAAGAACACTCGCTGTTCTTGCCGAAGACCCAAATCCCAGCACCCACATGGCAGCTAACAACGGTCCATAACTTCAGTCCCAGGGGATCAGGCAGCCTGTTCTGACGTCCTGGGGCATTGAACAATATGGGTGCACTTATCTACATGCAGGCAATACATGCATACACACAAAAAAAATTGAAGTTAAAAAAAAACTGTTATATTCTTTTAAAGGTATAAAACATTTTAAAGTTATTTGAAGTAGTTGCGTTGGTGGCACAGGCCTGTAATCTTAGCCCTTGGGAGGTTGAAGCAGGAATATCAAGAGTTCAAGGTCACCCTCAGCTACACAGCAAGTCTAAGGCCAGCCTGGATTACATGAGACAAAACAAAATCCTATTTACTCCCCTCATCTCTGCTCCTCCCCTCTTTTCCACAGGCAATCCCAACTATCCTAAAGTTGGTGCCATTTCCCACCTGAGTGTTCTATTACTACACATCTAACATTAAGGTTTTGGTCTAATTTTTAACCCTTGCCTTCCTCATCAGTAAAACGAAGCCAATAGCTAACTCTCTGAGTTACTGTTAGGATTGCAAATTGGGGACTGGCATTGAAAACGATTTAACACCTAGAAACGTCAATTTCCTCCCAGCAAATTAGAAGCTACTTTCTGACAGAATAACAGCCAGGCTAACAAAATATGGATTCAAGCTGGGTGTGATAATTCACACCTGTCATCCCAGGACTCAGGTAGCTGAGGCAAAGAGTTTCAAGCTCCAGGCTATCCTGGACTAGAGTGGAGACACCCTGTCTTAAAAAACAAAAATACAGCCGGGCGTGGTGGCGCAAGCCTTTAATCTCAGCACTCGGGAGGCAGATAGGTGGATCTCTGTGAGTTCAAGGCTAGCCTGGTCTACATAGTGAGTTCCAGGACAGCTGGGGCTACAGGGAGACCCTGTCTCAAAAAGAGCCCCCCCGAAAAAACACCCATAAAAATACTGGTTCCACTGAATATACTATTCTGCAAACTTCTGCCTCCCTGCTGTTCCATCACTGCAGCACAGCAGTGCTGTTTATTTAGGAGTGTCAGCCTGGTTCAGCTCAGCCAAGAGTGACCTGAGGACAGGTGAGGGATTGTGGGAGAAAGCCTACAGGTGGAGACGGTTAGGCTCACACCCGGTCTCTGGCACCTAATCGCCATCTGCTTTTAAGCCCAGCGACCCGGTCAGCGCTTCGGCTTCTTCACGTCTAAATGAGGACAGTTTCACCTCTGGATAGTAACAATCTCTGCAGTATTTATGTCTACGTGGTCATGTCAACCTCACACAAACCCCGAGATAATGCCTCTCGTGTGACAGGCGAAAGAAAGACTTTGGACTTGGGACGGTGGCGGCTGAGGTTCCAGCCCCGGCCGCCGCACGGTCTGATGTGGGCCCCGGGTCCCCATCTGGGCGCCTGTGCGTCCCTTTTCCCGTCCGGGTTGCCCGTGGAAGACGACGGGGGACCGGCCGAGGCCTTGGGGACAGCCGGTGATCGGCGCACTCACCTCACGCAGAATCGTTCCCAGCCGGGCTGAACCGCAATCCAAACTCCCCGCGTCCTGTAGGCCCTTCCGGAGCCGCGCGCAGCGAGCTTCGCGCCGCAAGGAGGAATGACCTGATTGGCTGAGCCTTGAGAGAACTGACCAATAGCATTTCTCCTAGTGCCTATCCCCGCCCCCTAGCTCCTGGCGCGGGAGAAGCGCACGCTATCTGAAGGGGCGCGTAGTCCCAAAGCCCAATCAGAGTCCAGCAAGCAGGGTCAGATGACTACGGTTAACCACCCGCCCCCCAACACCCCCCCCACCCTCAGCTTCCGGTGCTCCTTGGGCTTTTTGTTTTTTGTGTGTGTGCTTTTATCTTGCGGGAGTATGCACCTGCAGTCCGAACTGAGACAAGATTGGAATTTTCTGCTGTTTGAAGGGAGCAAGGGCTTACTAGTTCATTCAGGCCAGGCGAGGCTAGTGACCCATGCCTTGGATCTAACCGTCTGTGACTTCATGCTGGCCTCTGTCCCACCCCTGCTCCTCTGCTGGAGCCACTGGAAACTGTCATTGAGGGGCCCCTGAAAGTTGTCATTGATGGGAAAACGGGGTCTCAAACTCAGATGCTTCAGGGGATATGCACAGTGCGTGAGCGTGAAGCTTCAGTTGTAGCAGATGATTGCCACCAAGAATGTGGCTCCGCGATAACGGATGTATTCCTTTTTCTGGTTTCTCCTTTTTTTTTTTTTTTTGGTCTTTTTGAGACAGGGTCTCCCTGTAGCCCCAGCTGTCCTGGAACTCACTATGTAGACCAGGCTGGCCTTGAACTCTCAAGAGATCCGCCTGCCTCTGCTTCCCAAGTGCTGGGATTAAAGGCGTGCGCCACCACGCCCGGCTCTTTCCTCTTTTTTAAAGACAAGATCTCACATAGCACAGGATGGCCTCTAATCTTTTACTTGCAGTGTAGTGGGAGATGGCCTGAATTCCTGATCCTCCTGCCTCCACTTCCTGAGTACCTGAATTCAAATGTCATCACCATGCTGGACTCTTTGTGGGGAGGGATGGATCTTTTTAACTCTTTCTCTTCTTACCTTGTGGTACAGCCATATGGAAAACAGTATAGAAGTTTCCGAAGATATTAAAAATAGAGCTACCATATGACCCCGCAATATCTCTTCTGAGAAGCAAAGGAAATTACTGAATTACCTCTTTGAAAAACTATCTGAATTCCCATGTTCACTGCTTCCTTATTCATAAAAGCCACGATTTTTAAAAAAAGCGAAACAAGATGTCTGCTAGGGGGGAGGAATGGAAAAAGAAGTGGCACATATACATAACAGAATATTAGTCAACCCTGAAAAAAGAATCAGATCTCTGCCAGGTGTAGTGGCACTAAACTTTAGTCCCGGCACTCCAGAGGCAGAGGCAAGCAGATCTCTATGAATTCAAAGCCAGCCTGGTCTCCATGGTGAGTTCCAGGCCAGGTGGGCCCACAGGGAGACCTTGTCTCAAAAAGACAAAAAAAAAAAAAAAAAAAAAAAAAAGATCTTGCCATTTACCACAATATGGATGAGCTTGGGGGACATTATGCTAAGTGAAACAAGGCAGACACAGAAAATTATTAAAATTACTGCATGTTTTTATATGTGGAATCTTTACAAAATTTAGTATTCAGATCTAGAGAGAGCTGGAAAGATGTAGGTCAGAGGAGACAGTGTTGCAGATACATGGGATGAAGTTATCCAGAGTTGAACTGATGGAATCAAATCAAAGCCCCCAAGACAAAAACCACAAGTGGCAGCTATGTGCCAAGCAGATGATTTCAGGCTATATTCTGGGAAACTGTACAAGGAAGTAAAAGGAAAATAATTCTAACTGTAGAGAAGAAAAGATGACCTTTTCATGCTTCTCTAAGCTGGAAGAATACCTGAAAAATCCCCCTCCCACTTCTGCTGTAGCCAAGGACTTCTGCTGTGACCTGAATACTAGCCCCCTCCCACTACTGTTTGTGGTTTCTGTCTATATAACCAAGCTTCTAAGCTGAATCTGGACTTCCCCTTTTGATCAAGGTGGAAGGCCATCTATAGACGAAATAATAAATCCTCATGTTATTGCATCTACTGGTTTGAGGACTGAGTTATTGGGGTGCGTCCTCCCTAGAAAGTAGGGTACCCCAGTCTCGGGGGGGGGAGTCCTACATTTGGGGGCTCGTCCGGGATTCGGTCGCCCCCAGACCCATTTCCTCAGATGAGCAGGAGGTAAGATTTGTCTTGTGGTTTGTCTTGATCTTAATGTCTGTCAGTCATTTCCTGCTCTGGGAACGTTCTGTCTGAACATTTGTGCCTGTACAGGACCTATAAGTCTGTATTCTGGGAACCAAGGGGAGTGGCAGACGTGCCCAGAGACCCCAGGTTCCAGCATTCTGGCCCTAGTGACCAGAGTGATCTGAAGTGAGGAAGATAGTGTCCTCACCTCGGGAGAAGGGAGATTGGCTTGGCTACTCCCCTCCCGATCTGTACTTTCAGCTTTGAGTCAGAGAGCGCGCCGAGGATTTTTGTTGTCTATCTATATCTGTATTTGGGGATCCTGAAAGTAAGAATGGTGAGAGCTGTGCGTGTCTGGGTGTAAGAAGGACCGGTCCACTTGAATGTGATATAGCATGGCGTGTGTGTACTTGATAGTGTATTAGTATCTTATAAGGGGAAGGTCTGGTTTTGTATTTTTCTCTACACTCTCTATTTTAAGCCTTCTCTGTTTCTCTTTTATTCTTGGTCCAAGTCTTCACGAGGGACCGTTAAAGGCGAAGGAGCAATTGAGGTTTTCTGGTCAGGGGGGCACGGGTCGAGCAAATAAGAGCCATAGGGCACTCGCCGCTAAAAGACTCCCATGGAAGGATAAGGGGGTCCCAGGCGTGAATCCCAGATAAATTCACGTCCCCCGCAGAAGAAAAACTGGGCAACGTTAGGTACTTGTTCATAAGCACACCCACTGGTCATTATTATTTGGAGTGGCATATTCTCATTTTCTTTCTTTCCTTCTTACTCTCCCCCTCTCCTGTCTGTGACCTCCACTATGGGTCAATTGCTAACTACCCCTTTAAGCTTAACTCTGGAACACTAAAAGGAGGTCGTGGAGAGGGCCCACAACTTATCATTGGAGGTCCAGAAGAAGAAGTGGCAGAATCTCTGTTCCTCTGTATGGCCCTCTTTTGAAAAAGGATGGCCAAGGGATGGGACTTTTGACCTTGCTACTATCTTGCAGGTTAAGGAATACATTTTCCACCCAAGACCACACGGACATCCAGACCAGGTGGCCTACATAGTCACCTGGGAAGACTTGGCTCGGAACCCCACACCTTGGGCATGACCGTTCTTACCTCCTCGGGGAACCGGAGAGAATGATCAAGGACCCCCTATCCCTTCTGCTCCCCTAAGTCTCACTTCCTCCCTCCTGGCCCTTCAGTCCTCCTCTGAGAAGAAGCAGAAACCAGTCCTCCCCGAGGACCAAGCTTCCCTAACCCTTCTTGATCCCCCACCTCCCTATCCTCCTGCACAGACACCTCTACCTCAAGAACTATCTCATCCATCTCCTGATTCTACTGAACCTGATCACTCCTCCCCACCATCTAGTAGACTTCGCCTGAGAAGAGATAGAGGGGGTCCCTCTGATGGAACTGGGACTGCCCAGGTTTTTCCTCTGCGAACTGTAGGGGATCAGATCCAGTATTGGCCTTTTTCAGCCTCTGACTTGTATAATTGGAAAACTCATAACCCCTCTTTTTCTCAGGACCCTCAGGCTTTAACTGCTTTAATTGAGTCTATTCTTCTTACCCACCAACCCACTTGGGAAGA
>NW_008355474.1:610275-633016 GCF_000622305.1 Nannospalax galili | reverse complement strand
AGACTCTGTTAGCGGGTCTCAAAGGGGCCTGAAGGTGCCCAACCAATTTGGCAAAGGTACGTGCTATAACCCAGGGAGAAAATGAAACTCCCGCAGGATTTTTATAACGTCTGATAGAGGGATATCGGATGTATACCCCTTTTGATCCCACAGCCCAGGAGCGTCAGGCAGATCTTATTATGGCCTTTATAGGACAATCAGCTCCTGACATTTGTGGTAAGCTCCAACGGCTGGAGGGCCTTCAGGGGTACTCTTTACAGGATTTAGTAAGAGAAGCTGAGAAAATCTACAATAAGCGAGAGACCTTAGAGGAAAGAGAGGACAGAATTAGAAAAGAACAGGAAGCTAGAGAGGATAAGAGAAAGCAAAAGAGAAACAAAGAGTTGAGTCGAATTTTGGCCACAGTAGTTCAGGGAACAGGACCAGGCAGGGACCTGGGAGACAAGAGAAGGCCCCGAGTGGATAAAGACCAGTGTGCCTATTGCAAGGAAAGAGGACATTGGGCACGAGAATGTCCAAAGAAGTTGAACAGACTTCAAAAGAAGACAACCCCAGTCCTGACCCTAGGGGACTAGGGGAGTTGGGGCCAGGAGCTCCCCCCTGAGCCCAGGGTAACTCTAAAGATAGGGGGGCAATTGACTACCTTCATGGTAGACACAGGAGCTCAACACTCAGTTTTGACAACAACCAAGGGACCCATGAGTTCCAGAACAGCCTGGGTCCAAGGGGCTACTGGAGGAAAGACATATAGGTGGACCACAGAAAGAAAAGTGGACCTCAGTACAGGACAGGTCTCCCACTCGTTTTTACTGGTCCCAGACTGTCCATATCCCCTTCTTGGGAGAGATTTACTCTCCAAGCTGGGAGCACACATCCACTTCACCAGAAAGGGAGCCACTGCACAAGGAAAAGATGGGGCTCCACTACAGGTATTAACCCTGCGACTAGAAGATGAACATCGGTTATATGAGGAACCGATAGCAGAAACTCCTGGTATATCTGATTGGCTAAGTAAAATCCCTTTAGCATGGGCCGAGACAGGAGGCCCAGGACTGGCATGCAATCAGCCTCCAATAGTGGTCACACTAAAACCATCTGCAACTCCGGTCTCAATCAAACAATATCCTATGAGCAGAGAGGCCCGAGAAGGAATCAGACCTCATATTCAGAGACTTTTACAAGTAGGCATACTTCGCCCCTGCCAGTCCCCTTGGAACACCCCACTGCTCCCCATAAAGAAGCCAGGAACAAATGACTACCGACCAGTCCAAGACTTAAGAGAAGTCAATCAGAGGATAGAGGATATACATCCTACTGTCCCAAATCCTTACAACCTCCTGAGTACTTTGCCTCCCAGTCACAGGTGGTATACTGTTCTTGACCTGAAGGATGCATTTTTCTGCCTAAGATTGAGCCCGGCTAGCCAGCCCATTTTTGCTTTTGAATGGAAGGACCCTGAAGCTGGAATATCGGGGCAATTAACCTGGACACGACTTCCCCAAGGGTTCAAGAATTCCCCTACTCTGTTTGATGAAGCGCTACACCGTGATCTGGCTGACTTTTGGGTAAGAAACCCACATATTATGCTTCTTCAATATGTAGATGACCTCCTCTTAGCTGCTGAGATGGAAGCTGGCTGTCTGCAAGGTACGGAGGCTCTCCTACTGAGACTGGGGGAACTTGGATACTGAGCCTCAGCAAAGAAAGCCCAGATCTGCCTACAGCAGGTGAACTATTTGGGCTATAGGCTGGAGGGAGGGCAACGTTGGCTGACAAAAAGCAGGAAACAGACTGTAGCCTCTATCCCCCCACCAACCTCAGCCAGAGGACTCAGAGAGTTCTTGGGAAGTGCAGGATTCTGTAGATTATGGATACCGAGTTTCGCTGAAATAGCAGCTCCTCTATATCCCTTGACAAAGAATGGGACTCCTTTTGTCTGGATTGAAGAACACCAGAGAGCCTTTGACAAAATAAAAACTTGACAAAACCTTTCATCTTATATGTAGATGAAAATAAAGGAATGGCAAAAGGAGTCCTTACTCAGACTCTGGGACCCTGGAAAAGGCCAGTGGCTTATCTCTCAAAAAAACTGGACAATGTGGCCGCTGGCTGGCCCCCATGTTTGAGAATCATGGCGGCAATAGCATCCCTAGTTAAAGACTCAGACAAACTCACTATGGGTCAGCCCCTAACTGTCATAACCCCTCATGCAGTGGAGTCCATCATTAGACAGCCTCCTGAAAGATGGTTGTCAAATGCCAGGGTGACCCATTATCAGGCACTACTATTAAATCCAGAAAAGATCAAGTTTGGTAGCCCTGCCACCCTGAACCCCGCCACGCTGCTACCAGCCACCGAGCAAGGCACTGAGATTCCCCATGACTGCCAGCAAATACTTGCGGAGACACATGGGACCAGGGAAGACCTCGCTGACCAACCCCTAACAGATGCAGATGCTACTTGGTATACGGATGGGAGCAGCTTTCTACGAGACGGTGAGTGTAAGGCAGGGACGGTGGTGGTCGATGGGAAAAGAATAATCTGGGCCCAAGCCCTGCCGGCTGGAACATCAGCCCAGCGAGCTGAATTGGAAGCCCTAACCCAGGCCCTAAAATTAGCAAAGGGCAAAAAGGTCAACATTTACACCGACAGCCGCTATGTGTTTGCCACTGCCCATATACATGGGGAAATTTACCGGAGGCGGGGACTTCTCACCTCGGCTGGTAAGGACATTAAAAACAAAGAAGTGATAGTGGCCCTTTTACAAGCCTTGTACTTGCCTAAAAAGGTCAGCATAATCCATTGCCCTGGACATCAGTGAGACCAGGGGCCGATTGCTCAAGGCAATCGGATGGCAGATGAAACTGCTCGTCAGGCAGCAGAAGGTACCTGCATTTTCTACACCCATTTGGACCTAGAAGCTGAAATTGAAGCACAAACAAAGGAGGGAGATGCTCTTTTCACCTACACTGAACAGGATCTGGAACTCGTTGAAGCTCAATGTTACTTTGGACCCAGAATCTAAAATATGGAAATATCAGGACCAAATCATACTGCCCCAAAAGGCGGCCCTTGAGTTAATCTCCCAACTCCACCAGTGGACACACTTAGGACACAAGAAACTAAAGACATTACTAAAAAGAGAAGAACAAATCTATTATTTCCCAGACCTTAATCAACTAGTTCAGAAAGTAGTGGGAGATTGTGTCTCATGTTTTCTGGTAAATGCAACCAGGTCAAAGGTCCCATCTGGAAAAAGAGAAAGAGGGACACGACCAGGGACTAACTGGGAAGTAGATTTTACTGAGGTACTCCCAGGAAAATATGGTTATAAATATCTTTTAGTGTTTATAGACACTTTTTCAGGGTGGGTTGAAGCTTTCCCCACCAGGAAGGAAACAGCCCAGACTGTGGTGAAGAAGCTGATTGAAGAAATCTTCCCTCGTTTAGGACTGCCAAGGTAATTGGATCTGATAATGGCCCAGCCTTTGTCTCCCAGGTAAGTCAGGGAGTGGCCAAAGCATTGGGGATTAATTGGAAATTACATTGTGCTTACAGACCCCAAAGTTCAGGACAGGTAGAAAGAATGAACAGAACCATTAAAGAGACCTTAACCAAATTAGCTCTAGAGACTGGCACTAAAGACTGGGTACAACTCCTACCTCTAGCCTTATTTCGGGCTAGAAACACTCCTGCTACACACGGCTTAACCCCCTATGAAATCCTTTTTGGAGGACCGCCTCCTGTACTCGATGTAACCTTGTCCCCCTTGCCCTCTTCTTTTGATAACCCCAGCTTAAAAACAAGGCTCCAAGCCCTCCAGATCATCTAGAACCAGGTTTGGAGGCCCTTGGCTGCAGTCTACCGGCCTGGTGGTCCACAAACGCCTCATTCCTATCAAATTGGAGATCAGGTGTATGTGAGAAGACACAACATAAAGACCCTTGAACCATGGTGGAAAGGACCCTACACAGTTCTCCTGACTATGCCTACGGCCCTCAAAGTAGACGGAATTTCAGCTTGGATTCACATTTCCCACATCAAGAGAGCTCCGGCCCAGGAGGACACTGGAAAATGGCATCTACACAGGACATCCAACCCTCTAAAAATAAGACTCTCCAGAGATACCTAATAATTCTATTTGTTTATAGGCTTGTCCCCAGTTATGAAAATCCCCATCTCCCTGTGCTGACCACCTGGCGGGTAATCAATCAAATGGGTATTGTAGTGTTTGAAACCCATAAGATGACACCCAAGGGTACTTGGTGGCCTATACTGTATCCAGATTTGTGTAAATTAGCCTTAGGAGCACCAGAGCCCTGGGACTTAGAAGGAAACTGGAATACTGAGGTGGTACCTGACAAGGAAAGTCCCCCGGGGAGATTGGGACTTGACCCATGGGGGGGAATGTGGCCCCCATGAGCACCTGGCCATGTTGCGTACATTAACCTTTTATGTCTGCCCAGGCAATCACAGGGCTAAATATCTTAACCCCCAATGTGGAGGGAGGGCCTACTTTTACTGCAAGAACTGGGGATGTGAGACAACCGGGGACACTTGGTGGTCCCTGTCCTCATCATGGGATTATATCACTGTAAAAGCAAATTATTCTCATGGGAACAGTCATTTGCAGGGAAAATTTGACGAATGGAAAACTACTCATAAACAGGCGTGTCAAGGTAAATGGTGCAACCCCCTCCGGGTAGAATTCACAACAGCAGGTAAAAAAGGCTACAGATTGGGATAAGGGGTATTCTTGGGGAATTAGACTATATAAGGAACGAACAGATGATGGCCTCCTTTTTACTATTAGAAGAGATACTTCCTCCCACCCAACAGCCATAGGTCCCAACCCCGTCTTGCCTATCCAGAAACCCATCCCCAGCTACCCAAATCCCCTGCTAGCTCTAATACCTGAAGCTACCTCACAGCACCTCCCCAACTCTCTTCCTAACACCTCCCCAGCTAGCATCCTGTCAGAACAGACCCCCCATTACCCAAGGTTACAGGTTTCAACCATGGGAAACCGGCTGTTCAATTCTCCCTATTATGAAGGCATAGCTACATTAGGAACATTCAATAACACCACCTCAACTGATCAGTGCCATAGGGAAACTCCTCATCCCCTAACTCTTACAGAAGTCTCAGGACCTGGACTCTGTCTAGGAAACCCACCCTCAACTCACACCCACCTTTGCAGCTCCACTATACCTGTACCCTCAGGGGAAGGAAATTACTATCTCCTACCCCAACAAGGGACTTGGTGGGCATGTAATTCTGGGTTAACTCCATGTGTAGCTAGTATAGTCCTTAACACCTCCCAAGACTACTGTGTTATGATTAAACTTCTACCCCAAGTATTCTATCACCCCGCAGATTCCTTAGAACAGTTTTTTGAGTGACATCCAGGCAGATATGAAAAAGAGCCTGTGTCCCTGACCCTAGCAATACTTCTAGGAGCAGGAGTGGCGGCGGGGATAGGAACTGGAACAGCGGCCCTAGTACAAGGACACAATATTATGCAGATTTACAGATGGCTGTAGATGAAGACATTAGGGCAATAGAACAATCAATTACTCTCCTAGAAAAATCCCTAACATCGGAATTCAACGAATTTAAAGAACACATGAACAAACAAAGAACTAAAAGAAGATAGCGATAAATTTCTGAATAAATTCACAAAAGAGAAACATTGAAGAAAACTCAAGTAGAAATGAAGAAGGAAGTGCAAAACTCAATAAACCAACTTGAAACAACAGAGGAAAGCCTCACCTCTACAATGAATGAACTGGAATACAGAATATCAACACTGGAGGATAAAGTTGAAGAATTGGACCACTCAATCAAAGATTATGGAAAATTTTTAAAAACACAGAAATGGAATATGCAAGAGATGTGGGACACCATGAAAAGGTCAAATCTATGGATCACAGGAATAGAGGAAGGAGAAGAATTTCAGTTTAATGGTGTTGATCAGATCCTAAACAGGATTGTAGAAGAGAATTTCCTGAAATTAAGGAAAGACATTGATGGAATCAAATCAGAGCGCCCCACCCAGATTAAAGTAAACTGAAACTAAGTTTCCCAGGCTATATTCTGGGAAACTGTACAAGGAAGTAAAAAGAAAATAATTCTAACTGTAGAGAAGAAAAGATGACCTTTTCATGGTTCTTTGCTCAAGCTGAAAAAATACCTGAAAAATCCCCCTCCCACTTCTGCTCTGTTGTGACCAAGCATTTCTGCTGTGACCTGAATACTAGCCCCTCCCACTGCTCTTTGCGGTTTGTGGTTTCTGTCTATATAACCAAGTTTCTAAGCTGAATCTGGACTTCCCCTTTTGATCAAGGTATAAATCCTCATGTTATTGCATCTACTGGTTTGAGAACTGAGTTATTGGGGTGTGGCCTCCCGAGAAAGTAGGGTACCCCAGTCTGGCGGTCCTACAGAACTATACAATATGATAGGCAATAAAATTGTTCTGTATGAGCAGGCTTTCCAAAAATCAAGGTAACTGTAAGTGATAGCTAAGTTCATTTGTTACATTATAGTAATCTTACCATCTGTATGTCCCTACATCATGTTTTGTATCTATTTAGATATCTGGAGAGATGGCATATTGGTTAAGATGGCTAGCAGTTAAGAGTACTGGCTGCTCTTGCAGAAGACCCAGGTTCAGCTCCCAGCACCCACATGACAGCTAACAGCCATCTATAACTCTAGTTCCAAGGGCTCCAACACCCTCTTCTGGCCTTGTTGGCATTGCACACATGGGTGCGCTTACATACATTTAAGCAAAACATTCATAGACATAATAAAAAAATTCATTAAACCCAGGTGTGATGGCACATGCCCTTAATCCCAGCACTCGGGACAGGAGGCAGAGGCAGGCAGATCTCTGTGAGCCTGGTCTACATAGTGATTTCTAGGCCAGCTGGGGCTGCAGGGAGACTCTGTCTCAAAAAAGACCCCCCCCCAAAAAAAACATTAAAAAGCAAAAACAGCAACAACTGAAAATCTAGTTGAGCATGGTGATGTATGACTGTAAGCCTAGCAGAAAGACCACTGTGAGTTCAAGGCCATCCTGGGTAACATAGGCCAGCCACCAGAGCTTCTGGATGCTGTCTCAAACAAAAACAGATCTGCCAGTCATGGATGCCTATAATCCTAGTGCTTGGGATTGCTCAAGGCCTGTGTGGTGGTTTGAATGAAAATGTCCCCCATAGGCTCCAAGTGTTTGGACATTTTGTCCCCAGATAACGGTGCTGTTTTGGGAGGTTTTAGAAGATGTGGCTATCCTGGAGGAAGCACGTCACTGCGGGCATGGGCTTAGAGAATTCTTAAGCCTTGCCAGATCTCCAGTCACCCTCTTGCTTCCTGTGCCTGTGTGATGATGTGAGAGTTTAGCTTCTACTGCTCCTGCTCCAACCACCTCCAGCTGTTGGGACTCAGGCTTGCTTTGCTTAGCTGGGGGCCTACCGGCTTCAGGGCAGAGGACTTGATCAGCGACAGTCTTAGACCGTGGAACCTGTGTCTTTCCAACAAGCCAATTTATTTTAAAATTAAGATGGTTTTTATACATCCCAAGGAACTAGTAGTCATGTGGGATATGGCAGTCACATACAAAGATTTAGGGTACAAAGAAACAGGACATTTAGTCTGTTAGTTGGCGCCAGAAGGATTCTTAAACTTTTACTCAAGGTTATCAATGCCCATCCAGTAATTTATTGGCCACAGTGTTTTCTTTCTTAGAGCTAAAACATAGTGAACTTTTAGCTTTTAGCTCAGGAGTAAACCTGGCCCAATCTCTTAGCTAGGGATAGCTGAGTTATTTGTTCAGGACAAGGAGATGAGCTAAGGGTTGTTGACCAAGACACTTTCCTACAGAGCAGGGAGCCTGCACTTTTATGACCAGGCTGCTTCCTCCTGCCAGTCTAGCAGTGGTCTGCAAGACAGGGATAACCAGAGTCACTGTTTTCAGTGCCCCTCCCTTTATCAGAGAATGCAGCCTGGACTTAAAAGTTTTAGGCTCAACTCACCCTAGGGCCTGGCATCCTGGTTTCCTACATCCAGTCACCATGCCTCCCTGCCATGACGGACTGTATGTAAGCGCAAATAAACTCTTCCTTCTATAAACTGCTTGGGTCAGTGTTTCTATCACAGCAACAGAAAAGTGACTAATATAGCCTGTATTGTCAGGTACTCAGGAAGTGGAGGCAGGAGGATCAGAAGGTCAGGCCATCTCCCACTACACTGAAAGTAAAAGATTAGAGCCCAGCCTGTGCTGTGTGAGATCTTGTAACCAAAAGCTTTTTTTTTTTCAGTTCTGGTCTTTTTATTAACTCATACACAATTATTTGTCTTTTAGTTTGCTGAAGTAGTAAGTCAGACAGCACTTGCCACAGTAATGTCTGTCAAGGTGGCTGGCCATGAAAACTCCAGCACCACATTCATCAGAAGGGCACTTTTGATAAAGGCGACTAATTTTTCCATTTTCATCCACCTTATAGTATTTTAGGATGGCCAACTTCACCTTCTTTCTCTTATACTTATTTTTCTTGGGAGTGGTGTAAGACTTCTTCCTTTTCTTAGCACCACCACAAAGTCTCAACACAAGATAAAGGGTGGGCTCCTTTTGAGTGTTGTAGTCAAAGTTCATCTTCCAGCTGTTTCCCAGCAAAGATCAGCTTTTGCTGATCAGGAGGAATTCCTTCCTTATCCTGGATCTTGGCTTTTACATTTTCTGTAGTGTGCAAGGTTTCAATCTCGAGCGTGATGGTCTTCCCTGTAAGGGTCTTTACGAAAATCTGCATCCTGGTGGCGGTTCCACCACAGATGGCGGATTGGAAAGCCAATTTTTTTTTTAAAGTGGGAGATGTAACTCAGTGGCACAGCTCTTGCTAGCTAATGCATGAGGCCCTAGGTTCAGTCACCAGCAATAGGAAAAATATCTCTTGAGAGAGAGAGAGAGAGAGAGAGAGAGAGAGAGAGAGAGAGAGAGAGATCAGAATATATAGACAGCTATATAATATGGCTATGTATCTCTGACTGGCCTTGAACTTGAAAAGTCTTCCAGCCTCTGCCTCCTAAGTATTTGTTTTATTTGGGGATTTTGCATGTGTATAAAATCTACCAACTTTTTTTTTCCTGTGGCCCATTTTCCTTTCCCTAATACTGGAGGTTGGAGTCAAGGCCTCCTGTATGCTAGGCAAGCATGCTACCACTATTGTAAATGCATTCTATGTCCCATTTTCTGTCATTGGTTGGTTGGTTTGTTTTGTGCCAGAGATGAAACACAGGGCCCCATGCATGGCAGATTAGTGCTCTATCACTGAGTATAGTGCTCTACCACTGAGAGGCTCCAGCATCTGAATATATATTCAAAAATATATGTATATATGCATACATATGTTTGCATTGGTTGCTTTTATTGTTGTTTTATTTTGGCTTTTGAAACAGAGCCCCTAACTAGCCATCCTCCTACCTCAGCATTTTGAGTGCTGGGATTATAGGTGTGATCATGGGGTCTGTCAATTTTTTTTCTTTTTAATTTATTTTTTATTTTATATGCATGAGTGATTTGCCACCCATGTATGTAAGTGCACCCATGTCCTGCAGTGCCCACAGAGGCCAGAAAAGGGTGTCAGATCCCTTTGGAATTGGAGTTATGGAAAGTTGTTAGCCACCATGTGGGTGCTGGGAACTGAATCTGGGTCCTCTGCAAGAGCAGCCAGTGCTCTTAACTGCTGAACCATCTCTCCAGTTCCAGTTCTGCCAATTTTTAAATGTTGCATAAATAAAACTGCTGCTGTGAAACAAAATACAATCTTAAAATATCCCCCTAGGTGCCCTTCTTTATGGTAAATTAAGCAGGATTTTTGTT
Organism: Nannospalax galili; assembly: GCF_000622305.1. Lineage (NCBI taxonomy): Eukaryota > Metazoa > Chordata > Mammalia > Rodentia > Spalacidae > Nannospalax > Nannospalax galili. The sequence goes on along the minus strand of NW_008355474.1, from coordinate 623,136 downwards.
CTGTTTTGTTTTGTTTTTGGCAGCACTGGGATCGAACTCAAGGCCTCCTGCATGTTAGGCAAGTGTTCTACCAGTGAGCTACATCCCCCACTCCCTCCTTTTGATACATATTTATTGCATTTATTTATTTGTATATATGTATGTGTGGGGGCATGTATTTGCCATGGGGATCCTGCGGAGGTCAGAGGACAATCCTGGGGAGCTGGTTCTCTCCTTCTACTATATGGAGCCAGGATCAAATTCAGGTCATTGGGCTTGGCAACAAGCACCTTTACCTGCTAAGCCATCTCACCAGCACAGCCCCCTCCCCACCATTTTTTTTTTGGACAGAGTCTCATGTAAACCCAAGTTGGCCTTGAACTGCTGATCCTCCTACCTCTCCTTCCTGACCGCTAGGATATGTACCACTATGCTCTGCTCCTAATGCTTTCTAATTTTTCTTTTCCTTTGAGACAGGTCTCACTAAGTTGCCCAGATGGACCTTGGGCTCCCTTTGTAGCCCAGGCATGCCTTGAACTTTCAGTCTTCTTGCCTCAGCCTTCCTAGCAACAGGCATGTACCTCCAGACCCCAACTATTAAGCAGATTTTTAATAGAAAAATGGCAAAGCAAACAGAATAGAGATAAGGAGGTATGAACAATACACCAAAAGAATGAAACCAAGAATACCGAGGCTCAAATGGTACCACTCAAAGCAGAGTGGGATGCTGCGGCTCCACAAAGGCGCATTCACCTGAACCTGCCACCAGGTCACATTCTCTTTTTGCATTTGTCTTTTCCGCCCTTGAACTCTGTCACAGTCTCTAGGCAGAGCCACTGTGCTAGGCCCAGGAGAACTACCACTCAGGGCAGCTCAGTCTGCAGAGGAGGAAGACACGTAAATTAATATTAATAGTAGTAACACAAACTGGATGTGGTGGTACATGCTTGTAAACTAAACACTAGGGCAGGCAGAGGCAGGAGAATCTAGTTGGAAATCACCAGTCATACGCATAAAATACAAATAAATAAAATTTACTTAAAAAACAAAAAGCACAGCAGAATAGGGCAGCTCACACCTGTAATCCCAGCATTTACAGAAGAATAGGGCAGCTCACACCTGTAATCCCAGCACTTACAGCAGAATAGGGTAGCTCACACCTGTAATCCCAGCATTTACAGCAGAATAGGGCAGCTCACACCTGTAATCCCAGCACTTACAGCAGAATAGGGCAGCTCACACCTGTAATCCCAGCACTTACAGCAGAATAGGGCAGCTCACACCTGTAATCCCAGCACTTACAGCAGAATAGGGCAGCTCACACCTGTAATCCCAGCACTTACAGCAGAATAGGGCAGCTCACACCTGTAATCCCAGCACTTACAGCAGAATAGGGCAGCTCACACCTGTAATCCCAGCACTTACAGCAGAATAGGGCAGCTCACACCTGTAATCCCAGCACTTACAGCAGAATAGGGCAGCTCACACCTGTAATCCCAGCACTTACAGCAGAATAGGGCAGCTCACACCTGTAATCCCAGCACTTACAGCAGAATAGGGCAGCTCACACCTGTAATCCCAGCACTTACAGCAGAATAGGGCAGCTCACACCTGTAATCCCAGCACTTACAGCAGAATAGGGCAGCTCACACCTGTAATCCCAGCACTTACAGCAGAATAGGGCAGCTCACACCTGTAATCCCAGCACTTACAGCAGAATAGGGCAGCTCACACCTGTAATCCCAGCACTTACAGCAGAATAGGGCAGCTCACACCTGTAATCCCAGCACTTGGGAGGCTAAGGCAAGAGAATTGCCACAAGTTTGAGGACATCTTGGACTATAAAGTGAGACAAACAAGTAAACAAAAACCATATTGTATTAATATTATAATTTAGAGATTATCTAAATTTTACAGGAAGGTTCGGGGTGTAGCTTAATGGTGAAGTGCTTACCTAGGATGCTCAAGACTCTGGGATCAATCCCAAGTACTGGATAAGCATATTCTTAAACATAGAAATGAACATCTTGGTTAAGTTCAGTAATGTCAGTAACTCCAAAGGGAATAGGAAGTATCTGTCAAAATCTTGTACTGTGATTTTAATTTACATTTTGAGCCTCCATGAGGCAAAAGTTCTTTACCTTGAAGGGAGCAGTTTTTAGGTAATGGTCTAATATAATAAATGTGAAAGTGGGAGCCTTTGTTGACCAAAGCGTCTTGTGCTAAGAAGACTGCCAGATCAGCTGCGTGTTGACCTCTAAGCCTGTCCTTTAACAAGGACCTTGGCTGAGTGATGGAAATCCACAGTACTCACTGAGCACCCCATTCAGTGACTGGTGGTGTCATTCCATCCTCTATAAATGCCTAGTGCTGTTCAGTCCACCTGGACTTCACTTAGCACAGTGGCATCTGCCTGGGGACTGAGAACAGGGAAAACCAATCCTTCCTGAAGGTGGACTGTAACAGCGAGCCCAGGGTTGGCTCCATACATCTTTTTGTTTGAAACAGGATCCTGCTAGGTAGCCTAGGTGGTCTTGAACTTGAGATCTATGGTCCTCCTACCTTGCTGTCCTAAGTGCTGGGAACACAGGCATGTCCCATCATGCCTGTTTAATTAATTAGTTTTATGTGTATTAGTGCCTGTGGATGACAGAAGAGGGTGTCTGATCCCCTGGAGAGTTACTGACAATTATTAGTTGCCATGTGGGTGCTGGAATTCAAACCCAGGTCTTCTGCAAGAACAGTCAGTGATCTTAACCGCTGAGCCATCTCTCCAGCCCACCTCATTTTTGTATGTGGTGCAAGAGAGCAAACCCAGGGCCTTGTGCATGCCAGGTAAGTGCTCTACATACTAAGCTATACACCCAGTTCCCTATACTGTCTTAAGGAGGACTCAGTAGCTATGCCAAGCTTGTGGGGTACAGTTTCCATGACCCAAAGTAAAATAAGTAGCTAGGTACAGAGGGTCCCATGAGAACTCCTATTTTCTGGAAAGCCCCAACATGGAGTTAGTTCTTTGTTGTTTTAATAATGTATGGCATGAGGCTTCTCACATCAGAAATCTCAAGTGGTCTGAAGGCTGGGTGTGGTGATGTATGCCTTTAATCCCAGCACTTGGAAGGCAGAAACAGGTGGATCTCTGTGAGTTTAAGGCCAGCCTGGCCTATAGAGATAGTTCCAGGCCATCTAGTGCTACATAGTGAGACCCTAAGAAATTTCTGCCCCTGCCAAAAAGTGATCTGAGATTGCAGGAGTGGGGGAGAAGAAGTTGCTGAAGCCGCTTCAGTTTCTGAGGCTACTAACAGCATTGCCTATTGACTTTGTGTTTAACACAGGGTCTCACGTATCCTGGACTGGTCTCAAACTAGCTATGTAGCCAAGGATGAATTTGAATTTCTACTCCTCCTGCCTCTCCCTTCCAAGTGCTAGAACTACATGTGTGCATCACTAAGCCTGGCTTGCCTATTGATTTTTTTTAAAGGTTATCATTGTTGTGTGTATGATGTATGATGGGGGACATATGTGTGTCACAACACACATGTTCAGAAGACAACTTTGTGGAATCAATTCTATCCTTCCACCCATATTTGGGTCTGGGGATCAAACTCAGGTGGTCAGGCTTGCATGCCTTTACCTATTGAGCCATGTCTCCTCCTCTGATTTTTTCAGTTTGGAAGTAAAATTTGTAAATGAACAAAAAACCCAACTCTGATAGGATCGTAATCCTCATAAGAGAACCTAGAACTCTGTTTCCAGGAACACATGACACATTTGAATTTATTATGCACTGTGCACTGTGTTGGAGCATCTGTGCCCAAGATGGGAAACCCCTGCTAGGGACTGAACTCAAGTCCTTGCACATGATAGGTAAATGCAGTACCATTGCTACACCGCAGTCGTTTGTAGGATATCTTTAGGAAAATGGGATAATACTATGAGGAATTTAGGTAAGGATAAAATTTTAAAGTGAGAGCTGATGTTAGGGATATAGCTTAGTTGGTAGAATGTTTGCCTAGCATGCACTAAGGTTTGATCCTCATTACTATGTAAACCAAGGGTGGTGGTGCATGCCTGTAATCCCAGTACTTAGGAGGTGGAAGCAGTAGATTCAGACATTCAAAGTCATCCTTGGCTACATAGTAGGTTTGAGGCCAGCCTGGGCTAGCTGAAACCCTGGAGAGAGATAGGAGAGGGGAGAGGGGAGAGAGAGGGGTGGGCTAGGTACGGTGGCTCATGCCTGAAACCCTGCTCTTGGAAGACTGAGGCAAAGAAAATCACAAGTGACCTCAAGTTCCTTTTTGTAAGGGTTAAAGCCAAAAGGACTCCCTCCTCCCACTCAGAAATGGGCTCTTCATCATCACAACATGGGTTTGTTACATCCTGCACCCTTTCTCCCTGAGGCTTGTACTCTCTTGTCCTACTTCTGCCTTGGGATGAAGTAGTGAAAAAACACTCATTGAATATAGAACTCTTGACCTCGGGTTTCTCAAGGGATAAACTTCTGCTCTTTATAAACAGCCTATGGCATTCTGTTACAGGAAAGGAATAAGACGAACAGTTCTTCTCTTTTTCTCTCCTCCTCCTCCTCCTCCTCCTCCTCCTCCTCCTCCTTCTTCTTCTTCTTCTTCTTCTCTCTCTCTCTCTCTCTCTCGCTCTCTCTCTCTCTCTCTCTCGCTCTCTCTCTCTCTCTCTCTCGCTCTCTCTCTCTCTCTCTCTCTCTCTCTGTTGCGGTGTATCTGTGGTGCATGCACATGAGTGTGCTGGTGTGCATGCATAGGGAGGCCAAAGCAGGTTGTCAGGTGTCTTGCTCTACAGCTCTCACTTTATTGTCTTGAGACAGGATCTCTCGCTGAATGAATGGGAAGCTCATGGTTTGGGCTAGGCTGGCTGGCCAGCAAGCTCTCAAGATCTTTCTGTCCCTACCCAGTGCTGGGATTACAGGCACATGCAGTCATGCTCAACTTTTCTTTTTTTTTTTTTGGTCTTTTTGAGAAAGGGTCTCCCTGTAGCCCCAGCTGACCTGGAACTCTCTATGTAGACCAGGCTGGCCTCAAACTCCAGAGATTCGCCTGCCTCTGCCTCCCAAGTGCTGGGATTAAAGGCGTAGGCCACCATGCCCGGCCATGCTCAACTTTTTTACATAGATTCTGGGGATTAGAACTCAGGTGCTTGCAGAACAAGCTCTCTTACCCACTAAGCCATCTCTCCAGCCGCCCTCTAATTTCTTATATTTGGAAGAGTCTTCACAACTTCAGTTATGCTGGTATCCTCATTCTGTACTCTTCAGGGGATATAATGACTCATCTTTGAGGTAGGGAACCAGTAGCTACCCAGAATTTTGGAGTGGTGAAGGGTTCTAGGGAGCCTAGTTTCCTCCACCTAATCTTCATTATTTTGAACCCCAATTCACTCCCATATACAGAAATACCCAGTTCTATTTGTTTCCAAGTCTCTTTGTATGCTGCAACAATTAATATTTTATTTCATTCATTCATTCATTCCTTCATTGTGTGTGTGCATGGGAGCATGGGAGAAGGTCAGAGGACAACCTGCAGGACTATTTCTCTCCCTCACCATGTGGCCCCCAAGATCAAACTCACAGCTAGGTGGCAAGCTCCTTTACTGACTGAGCCATCTTGCCAGCCCCTACTATGATTAATTTATGCCCAGGTATTTGATAAAACATAATTCAGGTGCTTCGGTGAGGTGTTTTGGATGAAATGAGCATTTACACAGTGAACTGGAGCAAAACAGATTGTTCTCTGCCTTGGCCTGCTCGGGCTACCAGATAGTGGGAGGCTAGTAACCCAGTAGCTGTTTTAGTTAACCCTCATCACTGCTATGACAAAATATTTGGCAGAAGTAATCTGAAGGAGGAGAAGTTTCTTTTGGCTCATGGTTTTAAAAGGATTTCAGTCCATCACAGGAGGGAAAGGATGGTGGGATTCACACCAGTGGGAGGGTGCAACACTGGCTGGTTCATATCTTTTTTTTTGGTCTTTTGGAGACCCCTTTAGCCCTAGGTGGACTAGAATTCATTATGTAGACCAGGCTGGCCTTGAACTCACAGAGATCTGCCTGCCTCTACCTCCCAAGTGCTGGGACTAAAGGCTTGTGCCACCATGCCTGATGGGTTCACATCTTTTTTAAAAAGATTTTGATTTTTAATTACATGTATATATATATATATGTATGTATGTATGTATGCACTCAAGAGTGCAGGTGTCCTTGGAGACCAGAAGAGGGTGCGGGATCCCCTGAAGCTGGAGTTACAGGAAGTTGTGAGCCACCTGACACGAGAACTAGGAGTCAAATTCTAATTCTGTGCAAAGCAGTACATACTCTTGACTGCTGAACTATCTCTCCAGCCTCCCTTGTTCATATTGGATGGTAGGTAACCAGGAAACGAAGAGTTCAGGCTAGAACCAGAAACAGGTATACATATCAAAGTTCAGCCCTTAGTGGTCTATGTCTACCAACCAGGTCCCACATCCCAAAATTTCCTTAGTCTCCCAAACTGTGCCACTAGTTGAGGACCAGGCATTCAAACACCTGAGCCTGTGGGGGTCATTCAGACTCAATCCATAACAGTGACTTCAACAGCAGAAATTGATTTCTTATAGTTATAATAGTTGGGAAGTCCAAGATCAAGGTGCCTACAGATTTGGTTCCTGGAAGCCCTCTTCCTGGCTGGTAAAAGGTCATTTTCTCTGAGTTTTTGGAGGATTCTGGGAGAGAAAAGCCTCTCATATCTCTTCTTACGACATGAATCCCAACCTGAGGACTCCCTGAGGAAATAAACATCCCCTAGACCCTGCTGCAAATGCCATCACACTGTGGGTGTGGGCTTCAACATATGAATTTCAGAAAGGGCACAAGCATTCAGTTCATTGTACTCTCTATAATGTGACTGGTCCTCATCTGAGCAATTGAAAGCCAGAATAGAACCAAAGGTTGGTTTTTCCTCCAAGCAAGGAGAATTTTACAGCAGACTACCTTGGCAGATCGGGTCTTCCTGCCTCATGGTATGCATGTATGTATGTATGTACTTATGTATGTATGTATGTATGATGTATGTATTTAGTTTTTTTGTTTTTTTGAGGCAAGGTCACTGTGTAGCCCTGACTGGCCTGGAAATCATTATGTAAATCAGGTTGGCTTCAGACTCTCAGAGATTCCCCTGCCTCTGTCTCCTGAGTACTGGGATTAAAGGCGTGTACTACCACACCCAGTGTTTATTTATTTATTCATTTAATTTATAGAATGCCACATATCCCAAGATGGCATCAAACTATCTATATACCTGAGAACAACCCTGAACTTCTGATCTTCCTGCCTGCACTTCTGGAGAATGCTGGGATTACAGGAGTTGTGCCACCAGGTTGGTTTATGTAGTGCTCTGCCCCATGTACACTAGGCAAGCACTCTATCTACTAACTAGGCCACATCCCTGGCCCCATGATGGCCTTCAAACCAGAACATTTGCTCTTTCAAGGTCTCCTGTACTGCCAGGTCACCTTACAAACTTTGGATTTACCAGTCTATGAGTCTTTCTCTCCTTCTCCCTCTCCCTCTCCCTCTCCCTCTCCTTCTCCCGCCCCGCACTTGCTGGCCCCAGAACTGTCATTTCTTGGCTGTAACAGAGTCGCCAATCTTTTTCTGTTGCTGATGTTGCCTGATCTGCTTATCTTATCCCTGTCAATTGATTGTAGTCTAGAATCACTTTCCTATATATAGCATACCAGAGCTTGGGAGGTAATGAGTTCAGATGTGCATATTTAATTTGCAATTTCAGTCCAGAACTCTGTACTCCTTAAAAATGATTTAGATAACATTTCCTGGAAACTGTGTTCTTATCCAATATGTTAGTGGCCTTCTGTTGGCCTCCCCTTCATTAAAAGACCTCAAAAGAGGTTTCTTAATCTCCCTTTCTTCTGTGTTCTTAAGGGCTGTGGAGCTGCTAAAATAAATTACAATTATGCCTGTCCCCAGCCCTTTTTGGTGGACATGATGTATTAGTGGAGAAAGACAGTCACTTTTGTCCTCTGGGGACTTGAGCTCACCACGATTTCACAAACACATACCTTCTTCATCATGTCTGGCCTTTGCTGACAGGAAATATTAAAATACTCTTCAAATATAAAACCTTTGTTACAGTTAGCCCAAGCTAACAATATTAAATAATTACCTTGGTCTTAAAACCTAAAAGCCTTTTTTTCTTCCCTCAAACAAATCCGGGCAGATTCCAAATTACAGTAAGTACTTCACTCTCTTCTACCATTAAGAAGAAAACTTTACCATGATCTTGCAAAGCCAGACTCTAATGGAGCAGTCTATTGTTGAGTGAAACTCTCTGGGCCACTGGCATCTGAGAGGACTGTCCCTGCGGAGGAGCCACTTTCATTTTCTTTCCGGCCTCTATCTAAAGCAGGCCAGGTACCGTAAGTTCAGCTCTCTGTCTAAAAACCTCAACTAGAAGGCTGGGGGGCTGTACAGCACATCTGTAATCCCAACAATCAGAAAGCTGAGGGAGGAGGATCCAAAGTTGATGGTCATCCTCAGCTATATTAGTGAGTTTGAGGCCAGCCTGGGCTACATGAGACTCTGTCTCCAAACAGGAAGAAGGAGAAGGAGAAGGAGAAGGAGAAGGAGAAGGAGAAGAAGAAGAAGAAACTCTCTATATAGCCGAGGATGACCTTGAACTTCTGATCCTCCTGCCTCTACCTCCCAACTGTTGGGACTACAGGCCTCTGCCACCACCCCCAGTTTTTAAAGTGCTGGAGGTTGAACCCAGGGTTTTGTTCCTGCTAAGCAAGCACTCTACCAACTGAACTATATCTGAGCCCATGACAGAAATTTTAGACAATTTAGAAAAAAGTTTAAATCAGCTACAATGATCTGGGCATGGTGCCACACACCATTAGCTCTAGCACTTGGGAGGGAGAGGCAGGTAGATCTCTGTGAGTTCCAAGCCAGCTGGGGCTACACAGAGAAAATAAAATAAAATAAAATAAAATAAAATAAAATAAAATAAAATAAAATCCCCAATACAATTCCAGTCTATTATCCAAGTAGGTAAACCTGACATTTTATTCATCTCTACTGGCCATATTACCCTTACATAGAACTCTAAATAAAACAGTCCTCTCTAGTGCTAACTCCAAAACACTAAAAATGTCATAATTCTGTCTCTCTCTCTCCTTGAACTTTAGCCTTCACACACACCACCTTGCCCTATTCTTACTAACAAAACCTTATTTCTGTGCATGCATCTATGCACCCACCCCTACCAACACTATTCCCTGCTCAGAGGCAAGTCTTGATTAGACAGGCACCATTCTTTGATGGGGATTGGTCCAGCACTGACATACTGTGGGGTTCTTACCAATGAGACATGAGAACAAATCTCACAGGGAGGCTTCCAAGAAGTTGTATCACTCCCAGCAAGAGATATCCAGGGAAAATCTTCTTTTTCTAATGCCCATGATGTGGTGCCTGGAGTTAGAGCAGCTTTCTTATGACCAGGACAGAGTGTAACCTGGGGAGGCTAGAGGAAGAAATGGAAGGATTGTGAGTCCTCTACAATATTCCTGAGTACACCAACCATGGAGCTGCCCTATTTCTGGGAATCTTCTAAGTGAGATAATGAAATACTCCTGTTTCTAAAAATAAAAGTGAAATTGACTGTTTTTCTTGTTTGACACTTCAAAGCTTCTTTCCACTTCTGTCTAGAATCAGGTTTGATTTGGCTAATGGCAAACATCAGCAGCAGAATAAAGGGCTAGCAGCTATGCCATCATCACAGTGTCTGACCAGGGCCATTGTTGCTGTTGGGTACCTTTTGTAGCACAGGCTTTCTGTCATATGTCTTAGTCTGTTTTATGTTACTATTACAAATACCTGAGGTTGGATATTTTATAAAGATGTACCTTCTACTAGGCCCCTGTGTCTCTTCCTCCTCTTCTTCCTCCTCCTTCTGACAGTCTCATGGGACCTACATTAATTTGAAACTCCCTACATAGTCAAGGATGACCTTGAATTCCTGATTATCCTGCCTCCATCCTCCACCTCCCAACTGTTGGGATCACCCCCACACTCAGCAACTGCAAGTCATAAAGGTTGAACCACACTGCCACAATGGAGCACATGAATCTTTGGGGAGACATATTCAAACCATATCCAGAGCACTAGCCTCAGCAGATTTAGATCACCACCCCTGCCCTTTGCCCTCTGAAGTGTAGGGAGAACTACCCTCTGTGCCCAGTTCTTCCTTTTGTGGCTTCTTGTGAACCTTAGGTATGCATTTCTTTTTAGTTTGTTCTTGTTTTTATTTTTTTAAATGTTTTTTTTTCTTTTCTTTTTCATTCTTTCAAAAAGATTTTTATTTTTTATTATTTTCAATTTAGGTGTATGAGCGTATTGTCTGCAGATGTATAAGTGCACCCATGTCATGCATTGCCTACAGAGGTCAGAAAAAAAGCATTGGATTCCATGAAACTGGAGTTATAGATGGTTGTTAGCTGCCATGTGGGTGCCGGGAATCAAACCTGGGTCCTCTGCAAGAGCAGTCAGTACTCTTAACTACTGAACCATCTCTCTAGCTCAAGATTATTTAATTTATTTTTGGTCTTTTTTGAGACAGGGTCTCCCTGTAGCACCAGCTGGCCTGAAACTCACTATGTAGACCAGGCTGGCCTTGAACTCAGGAGCTCCACCTGCCTCTGCTTCCTGGGTGCTGGGACTAAAGGCCTGTACTACCATGCCCGGCCCCAGATTATTTATTTTTATTTTATGTATTAAGAGTTCTGCTTGCATGTACATATGTGTACTACATGCATGAAAGGCCTGAGAAGGCCGGAAGAGGGCGTCGAATTCCCTGGAACTGAAGTTACAGCTGGTTGTGAGTTGCCATGTAGGTGCTGGAACAACCCAGGTTCTTTGCAAGAGCAGCAAATGCTATTAACAAGCATCTTTCCAAAGGAGTTGGCTCTGCTTCCACTATGTGGGTTCCAGGGATTGAACTCAGATAATCAGGCTTCTCTGCAGGTGCCTTTACCCACTGAGCATCTTACCAGCCCTTGGTCTTGTGTTTTGAGACATGGTCTCACTCTGTAGTCCTTTGGCCAGGATCCTGATGTAATAGGTTTTCTCCTGCCCCCCTCAGGTTTTTTGAGAGGATATCCTGCCCAGGCTGGCAAAAAACTTACTGTGTAGCCACAGATAGCCTTGAACTGATCCTCCTGCCTCTACCTTGAGAGTGCTGGGATTATAGGCTTTTGCAAGCACATGCAGTTGTTTTTTTTAAATTCTGGGAATCGAACCCAGGGCCCTGTTGGATGCTTAACAAGCATTCTACCAACTGAGCTACATCCCACTCCCAATAGGATTTTCAATCGTTAGTTACTGTTTGCTATTCATTGGCCTTAAACACATTTTGCTCCCATCTTTCACATAGATGAATCTGTTCAGTGGTGTACAATAGTCCCCTTTGATGTCTGATTCTCTGTGCACTCGGGGAATTGACTGCTGCCATCAAAACATGTCTTCCTTAAAATCTGTCACGTTTTTAAAATTGATTCTAGCTATAACTTGTGGGTTTATATTTATGGGGAAGTAATAGGACAAATAGATCTACAAATATCTTTGGAGTAATGACTTTTACATGCTTAAGTACCTCCTTAATAAGTCTTATGAGACACCCTAGCTACAAGTACTTTGCCTTGGGGTTTGAAGATGACTGTTTAGATAAGGCATCAAAAGTACAATGAACAAGCTGGACTCCATAAGATAATTTCTGCTCTGTTAAAGACACTTCCAGGATCATGTAAAAAGCCTGTAATCCTAGCAAGGCAGGGGACCAGGAGTTCAAAAGCCAGCCTTGGCTACTTAGAGAGTTGAGGCCAGGGCCAAGGCTGTAACTCAGTAGTAGAACACTTGCCAAGCACATGGAAGGTCCTAGGCTTAATCCGCAGTATGATCAGGAGAAAAATAGGAAATGAAAAAAAAAAAAAAAAAAAAAAAAAAAAAAAAAAAAAAAAGGAAATGGAGAGGTGACTCAGAAGTTAAGAGCACTGGCTGCTCTTGCAGAGGACCCCAGTTTCAGTTCCCAGCACCCGTATGGCAGCTAACAATTGTCTGTAACTCCAGGGGATCTGATGCCTTCTTCTGGCCTCCTTGGACTTTGCACAATTTGGGTGCACTTAAATACATGCAGGCAAAACATTCATACACATAAAATAAAAATAAATCAAAAAGAAAATGAACAATCTATAAATAAGAAATATTTGTAAAAATCTACCTGATAATGGACTGTCATTCAAAATTCATCAAGAACTCTTAAAACTAAGAAAACAATCTGAGCAGGGTGTAGTGGTGCCAGCCTTTACAAGGTAGAAGCAGGCAGATCTTTGTGAGTTCAAGGTCAGCCTGCTCTACATAGTGGTTTCCTGGCCAGCCAGGGATGTATAGTGAAACCCTATCTCAAAAAAACAAACAACGGGGGCTAGAGAGATGGCTCAGCAGTTAAGAGCACTGGCTGCTCTTGCAGAGGACCCAGGCTCAGTTCCTAGCGCCCACATGGTGGTTAACAACCTTTTATAACTCTAGCTCCAAGGGGATCTGACATTTTCTTGTCTTCTGCAGGCACTGCACAACATGGGTGCATTTATATACATGCACTCATAAACATAAAATAAAAATAAAAAATATTTAAAAATTGAAAAAAATGGGGCTGGAGAGATGGCTCAGCGGTTGAGAGCACTGACTGCTCTTGCAGAGGACCTGGGTTTGATTCCAGGGGAATCGAAGCCCTCTTCTGATCTCTGCGGTATTGCATGACATGGGTGCACTCACATACATGCAGGCAATACACTCATACACATA
>NW_008355474.1:607947-610241 GCF_000622305.1 Nannospalax galili | reverse complement strand
CCTTTAATCCCAGCACTTGGGAGGCAGAGGCAGGCAGATCTTTGTGCGTTTGAGGCCAGCCTGGTCTACATAGTGAGTTCCAGGACAGCTGGGGCTACAGGGAGACCCTGTCTCAAAAAGACAAAAAAATAAAATTTTTAAAAATTGAAAAAATTCTCTTAAAAAGAAGAAAAGAAAAAGGACAACATCAAGTGTGTTTGGGGTGGTATGAACACAGAAAGGAAGAAACATGGGGGAAACTTGAATACTTACTGGTAAGTGAAAAAAGACAACCTTCTTTTTGTTTTTCTGAGACAGGCTCTCACTATGTAGCCCAGGCTGGCCTGGAACTTGTGGTCTTCCTGACTTCACCTCAAGTGCTTGGATTACAGGCAGTGTCACTTGTGGCTGAGTGAATCTTTTAAAAATTTATTTATGTGTGTGTGTGCCACCCTTAGATGCTAGGAGAGAGTGTCAGGTCACCTAGGAGCTGGAGTTAAAGGTGGCTGTGAATTGCCCTGTACTGAGGACTGAACTTGTGTCCTCTGCAAGTGCTCTAAGCAGCTGAGCCATATTTCCAGCTGGGTGAATTTTAAACTAGGGAATTTGGGTGATGAATATGTGGCAGTGTAGGCTCATCAGCTATACTCTAGTGGAGAAGGTTGACCACTGGGGAGGTTGTGCATGTATGGGGCAGAGAGGATATGAGATATCTTGATGTCTTTCCCTTAATTTGGCTGTGAAACGAGAGAGAGAGAGAGAGAGAGAGAGAGAGAGAGAGAGAGAGAACTTTTTCTTATTTTGTCCCCACGAAGAGGGGGAGAGAGAGAGAGCGCGCTTTGGCTTGGCTCCTGCAGATATTTTTCCTTTCTTGTACCACAGGTTTGTTTTTATTTTATCCACCTACTAGGCCACTGTGGCTTACTGACCACTGTCTTTAACATTTCTGTGCCCTAAAACCAGACTCCAAGCCCCAATTGCAGGGAGGAAATTATATTGAAACTGATGGTCTTACACACCCACATCACCTTAGTATTTCCCATATGGTCACTTGAAGGCGTTCCGTCGTCTTTGTCTTGCTCACATGATTCTTAGAGTGACCCAGGTGAATAAAATCGTGGTTGAAGTTCTTAGATGTGTTCCTGTGTGTTGTGCCCTTTTAAAGCCTGCAGTGGAGAGCACAACCCATACTAGCATTATTGTGTTCATTGTATTCTGATGAAAAAATATTTATCACATGAATAGAAATGTTCACAGGTGGATAGAAATATCACCGTATACAAAATTAACACACTATTGTTATCAGAGAACTGTTAAAAGTTTTGTTTTTGTTTTTTGTTTTTGAGATAGGGTATCCCTGTAGCCCTGGCTGACCTGGAGCTCACTATGTAGACCAGGCTGACCTCCATCTCACAGAAATCCCCCTGCCTTTGCCTCTCAAGTGCTAGGATTAAAGACATGTGCCACCAAGCCCAGGGAAAGTTTTGATACTCAGATTTTTTAAATTATTTATTTATGGGGCTGGTGAAATGGCTCAGCAGGTGAAAGCACTTACTGCCAAACCTGGTGCCCGAGTTCGATCTCTGGACTGGACAAGATAGAAAGAGAGAACTGATTCCTAAGAGTTGTCTCCTGACCTCCACGGGTGCTCTGTGGTGTGCCTGCATTAGTGCAAACACAATAAATAACTAAAATAATTAAAAGTCAAAAAGACCAAAAAAAAAGTAAATAGTTTATTATTAATGTGCCATAGTGCATTTGTGGAGGTCAGGGGGCAACTTTAGGGAGCTGGTTCTCCCCTTCCACTGTAGGTTCCGAGGATCAAACTCACGTTGTCAGCTTCTAAGCAAGAACTTTTACCCACTGAGCCATCTTACCAGCCCACTCATACTCATATTTGAAGCATCCTGTCTTTTAACATAACTGGACATATACTTTATTGTTCAAATAGGAAATAAAGTCTGTGAATCCTCTTAGACACAAGACTTTCACTACAGATTCAGACAATGTGGTCAGAAAAATGACAGAATTGAATTTCAACAACTAAATTGGTCAAGGTGTATGCAGTGGCCTGTTTTATACCACTAGATGTTGCCCAGAGTCCTTGCCAATATAAAAAGCAAAACTGCCAGGCGTGGTGGCACACGCCTTTAATCCCAGCACTCAGGAGGTAGAGACAGGCCAGCCTGGTCTCCAGAGCGAATCCAGGCCAGCTAGGGCTACAGGGAGACCCTGTCTCAAAAAGACAAAAAAAAAAAAAAAAACCAAACCAACCAAGACCAAAAAAATTTTATACAGCTTAAAAATTAACTGAG
>NW_008355474.1:579784-607610 GCF_000622305.1 Nannospalax galili | reverse complement strand
AAAAAAAAGGGGGAAAAAGTTTTAAGGTTTAAATTTTTTTTTTTTTTTTTTTTTAACAAAAAAAAAAAAAAAAAAAAAAAAAAAAGCAAAACTATCAAAGACAGACAAGATTTAATCAGCTTGAAATATTAATTGATTGACTCATGACCCTTCCCACTAGACTCCCAGAGGAACATACTTAAAATAAATCATAGCTGGGTATGGTGGCCCACACCTTTAATACCAGCACTCCAGAGGAAGAGGCAGGCAGATCTCTGTAAGATCAAGGCCAACTGTAAGATCAGTTCCAGGCCAACTGGGACTACTGGGAGACCCTGTATTAAGAAAAAGAAAATCATATATTAAGCAACAGCCTCCTGAATTAGTGCAAAGCATTTTTAAGGAAGTGTGTCACAGTCTTCTGTTCTTAAGCTTGGCTGTGGTAAGCGCTGCTGGCGCTCCACCCACATGGCCTCTGATCCTTTCTGTTTCTGCTGTTATTCCTCAGTGCTTTTCTTCTCCCTCCCTTCCTCCTTCCTTCCCTGCCTTCCTTTTCTTTCCCTTTTTCATGCTGTGTATTAAACCCACAGTCTGGAGCATGCTGGGTAAATACCACTGAGCGTCATTCACAGCCCTGTTTGCTTTTCTTTTTAAAAATATTTTATTTTTATTTTATGTGTATGAGTGTATTGCTTGCATGTATGTAAGTGTACCTGTGTCATGCAATGCCCACAGAGGTCTGAAGAGGGCATTGGATTCCCCTGAACTGGAGTTACCAATGTGTTAGCCACCAAGTGGGTGCTGGGAATTGAACCTATGTCCTCTGCTGTTAACTGAGTCATCTCCCCAACCTCCCAGTTCTCCTTTTCAAAGTTTTCTTTTCCTTTTGGTACTGAGGGTTGGACTCAGGCCCCAAGCACGGTGCGTCTTGTTTCTAATGGCCCCGTTGGGCTCCTGGACTGTTTTGCACCAACATAGAGGAGACTAGCTCTGCCTCCCTGTGATTGTAGTCTCTGCCAGACGTGTGAAAGCCCAGCTCCCTCATTTGAAGTGGCACAAGCTCTGAGGTGTGACCGACTACACAGAGCTCCCTTCCACAGTACAGTGGCTGAGGCTGGGACTTGACTGGCATCACACCCTTGCTTACCTCTTCCCCTTCCTTTCCACCTTCCCCCCCCCACCCCCTAGTCCTTTCATTGTTTCTCCTGGGAGTACTTCCTTACTCAATCACTTGCACATAGAACCTGTCTCAATATTTGCTTTCAGTAACTCAACCTAAGAAACCAGCCTTCCCAGGTGAACCATGCTGTTGTATATAGCCTACAGCTGGATGTGTATCAAAGTACACCCAGAAAAAACTCTACTGAAACTATGTCCAAACAATCTTTGACCCATTATTACCAAGGACTACTACTCTGGTAGAGGGTAAGGGAGAACACAGGAACCTGCAACTTTGCCTTGTCAAGATGAAAGCAAGGGCTGGAGAGATGGCTCAGTGGTTAAGAGCACTGACTGCTCTTTCAGAGGACCCGGGTTCGATTCCCAGCACCCACATGGCAGCTATGAACTGTCCTTAACTCCAGTTAGGGGAATCCAAAGCCCTCTCTGACCTCTGTGGCATTGCACGACATGGGTGCCCTCACACACATGCAGGCAATACACTCATACACATAAAATTAAAAAAAAAGATGAAATGTCCTAGTTTGTTCTTCATTGCTGTGACAAAATACTCTGACCACTACCAACTTGGGGAGGAAAGGGTTTATTCAGCTTACAACTCCCAGGTTGCAGTTCATCCAGGAGCCCAAGGTAGGAACTCAGGGCAGGAACCTGGAAGCCGGAGCTGGAGCACAGGCCATGGAGGAATGCTGCTTACTGGTTTGCTCCCTTGGCCCCTGCTCAGCCTGCTTTCTTATGCAACACAGGCCCACCTGCCCAGGGGTGGCACCACCCACAGTGGGCTGGGCCCTCCCACATCACTCATCAAGAAGATGCCCCTCGGACATGGCCACAGGCCAGTCCAATAGAGGCAATTCCCCAGTTGAGGCTCCCTCAACCCAGGTGTGTCAAGTTGACACTAAAGCTATCCAGCACATGAAAACAAAACCAAAAACAAGAGCTGTGGGGGCTGAGGTGATGACTCAGTAGGTGAAATGCTTACTAAGTATGAGAATCCAAATTCGGATCCCCAGTACCCATGTAAAAAGCCAGGGGTGGGCACATGCCTGTTATCCTAGCACTTGAGAGTTAAAAACAGGAGGATCCAGGGGCTCACTGGCGAGCTGGTTTGCCACATTGATGATCAAAAAATAAGGTGGCAAATGTTAGAGGAAGACACTTGACATTGACCTCTGGCCCCCACGGGTGTATACATACAAACGTGCACATACATACACACACACACACATGTAATAAAATCCTTATAGAGAGAGAGAGAGAGAGAGAGAGAGAGAGAGAGAGAGAGAAGAGAAACAACCACTGCAGCCACTGGTGCTTCTCAAGAGGAGGTCACCAGGATCTTCTGGTTCTGACTGTGTTCTTCCACAGCACTATGGGACGGTCCTAGATTTCTCTTCTTACCCAGTTGAAAAGGATTTTTCAACCCGGAAACAGAGATTTTTGCCAATCCAAACATAACTGTAAAAATTCATGTCTTCTGAAGGATGGTCACTCACTATAATTTTCTCACCCATCACCTCACCAGAAAAAGAAGGTAGTGCTTGGCTTTGATTGACACACATGTGCTGAGAACTTGTACATTTTCTTTGGTGGCTGTGGTCACATGAGACCTGTGCTGGATAGCTTTAGTTGTCAACTTGACACACTTGGGTAGAGGGAGCCTCAATTGGGGAATTTCCTCCATTGGACTGGCCTGTGGCTGTGGCTGTGGCTGTGGGGTATTTTCTTGATTACTGAGTGACGTGGGAGGGCCCAGCCCACTGTGGGCAGTGCCACGCCGAGCAGGTTGTTCTGTATTGTGTAAGAAAGCAGGCTGAATATGGGCCAGGGAAACAAGCCAGTAAGTAGCATTCCTCCATGGCCTGTGCTTTAGCTCCTGCCCCCAGGTTTCTGCCCTGAGTTCCTACCTTGGGCTCCTTCAGTGATGAACTGTGACTCAAGAGAGCCAAATAAACCCTTCCCTCCCCAAGTTAGTATTGGTCAGAGTATTTTGTCACAGCAATGGAGAAACAAACTAGAACAAAATGTATGGATCATAGAAGCCTACATGTTTTCAGATAAAGTCAATAGAAGCTCAAAGAACTTATACTCATCAGACTGTACTACAAGATGTGCTGAAGGCTGATCATCAGGAAGGGCAAGGGCGTTAGTATGACTCAGATTTTGGGTCTGTGGAGATGGTTCAACTGATAAGGTCCCTGCCTGGCAAACATGAGTTTAGATTCCCTCCCATTGGGGTAGAGAAGGGAATGAGGAAGAAGGCTCCCATCATTGACCTCTGACTTCCACACATACACATACCACACATTCACACAAATAAAAACATGACAAAGACTCAGATCCACAGGAAGAAATGGGAAGCATCAGATGTGGGTGAATTTTTTGTTGTTTTCTTTTAATTCCTTTGAAAAGCTATTCCATCAAAAACAATTTAGTATAAGCTTTAGAACCTGTAAAAGTAGGACTGGAGAGATGGCTCAGCAGTTAAAAGTAATAGTTGTTCTTGTAGGAGACCTGAGCTCGTTCTCAGCACCTGCATGGTGGCTAATAACTGTCCATAACTCCAGTTCCAGGGCATCCAATGCTCTATTCTGGCCTTGCTGGGCATTGTACACATGCAGTGCACTTATATACATGCAAGCAAAGCACTCATAAACATAAAATAAAGATAAATAACTTTTTGAGACAAGATCTTCCTGTAGCCCCAGCTGTCCTAGAACTCTCTATGTAGACCAGGCTGGCCTTGAACTCACAGAAATCCACCTGTCTCTGCATCCTGAGTGCTGGGACTAAAGGTGTGCACCACCACACCTGCCAGAAAAATAACTAAATTTTAAAATGATTTCACTATAAAAAAGAATAAAATCTATAAAAGTAAGATATATGTGAATAATAGGACAGGAGAGTAAATGGAATTTAAAAAATTTTTATTTATTATTTTTTAATGTGTATGAATGCATTGCCTGCATGTATGTAAATGTACCCATGTAGTCTAATGCCCCAGGAGGCCAAAGGAGGTGTCAGATCCCCTGGAACTGTAGTTACAGGTAGTTGTTAGCTGCCATGTGGGTGCTGGAATTTGAACCCAGGTCCTCTACAAGAGCAGCTAGTGCTCTTAACCATACTCTCCAGGCCTCATGGAATTTTTTAGGATATAAATGTTATGGAAATTCATTTTAATTAATATTAATTTTAAGTGGAACATGGTAGATTAAGGATGCATATTAATCATCTGTTACTAAAACAATATTATATAAGAAGGTAGAGCTAAATAAAACAGAGGACTAAAAAGGCTTGATTAATAGAAGGCAGGAAAGGAACAATAGAAGAAAGAAAATAAACAGCAAGGTGGTGGTAGATTTGAGCCCAATCGTATCAACCATTGCATTAGCTGTAAATAGACTGAAGGCTTCGGTTAATAGGCAGAGACTATCAAACTAGATAAAAAGGCCTTACGTCTATTCATTCTTAAGTGATTTACTTCAAATAAGTAGATAAAGTGAAAATAAGAGAATGGGGAAATATATACTATGTACACATAACAAGATAATAATAAGAAATACAAACAGAAATAAGAACAAATAAGAAAGCCACTGTGGCTATATTAAGATCAAATAAAGTAGGTTTAAGATAAGGGGTGTTATGAGATATGAGGAGAGGTTTTTTTTCTTGTTTCTTGAGACAAAATCTTACATATCCCAGGCCAGTCTCAAACTTGCTATGTAGGAGATGACCTTGAACTTCTGATCCCCCTGCTTCCACCTATGGAGTGCTAGGATTATAGGCCTGTGCCACCACTCACAGTTTATTTGGTGCTTGGGATTGAACCCAGTGCTTCTTATATGTTAGGCAAGCACTTTACCAACTGAGCCAAATCCTAGTCCTGTAGTTTAGATGTTTAAGACCAGGGAATTGGTGGGATTGGTTTATCTGAAGACTGTCTTTTCCCTGTGTCATCACACCATCTTTTCTCCATCAGTGTCTGTGTCCAAACTTCCTCGTGTGCGTGTGTGTGTGTATGTGTGTGTGTGTGTGTGGGCGCGCGCGCCCACGCGCACGCATGTGGAGGCCAGAGGACAACCTTGGGTGTCTATCTTTAGGTGCTAGCTACCTTTCTTTTTGAGACAGTGTCTCTCACTGGCTTGGAACTTTCTGAGTAGATTGGATTGTCCAGTCAGTGAGCTCCAGGGAGCCTCCTGTTTCTGCCTCCTCAGCACTGGGATTCCAAGTATATACCACTGTGCTCAGCTTTTTAAAAACAGGAGTTCTGGGGCTCAGACTCAGGTCTTCATGTTTGCAAGGCAAATGCTTTCCTCAGCCCCAAACTTCTTAGAAGGGTATCAATAATAATGGAATGGTGTTCACTCTGACCACCCTATTTGAATTTGATTACCTCTAGAAAGGCCCTGCCTCCAGATGCAGTCCACTAGGTGTTTAAGGTTAGAACCTCAACATATGAATTTCGTGGGAGGGCACAATTCAGTCCATAACAGTAATGGAGCTTCAAAATGACTGAGGGCAGCATTTGGGAGGCAGAGGCAGGCAGAGGCAGGCAGATCTCTGTGAGTTCAAGGCTAGCCTGATCTTCATAGTGAGTTCTAAGCCTACCAGTGCTATCTGATAGTGAGACTATCTCAAAAAGGGGGCTGGAGAGTGGCTCAGCAGTTAAGAGCACTGTCTGCTTTTCCAGAGGACTCATGTTTGTTTCCCAGTACCCATGTGGCAGTTAACAACCATTTGTAACTCCAGTTCCAGGGGATCCAACACCCTCTTTTGACTTCTGCTGGCATTACACGACATGAGCGCATATACATACATGCAGGCAATACACTCATACACATAAAATAAAATAATAAAATTTTTTTTAAATAGTAATTGAGGGAAGTTGGGCATGGTGGTGCCATCTGGAATATCAGAACTCTGGAGGCTGAGGTAGGAGGCTCTCAAGCCCTGCTTGGACTACATATTGAAATACTGTTAAAAAAATTCTTTTTTTAAAAAAAGATGTGGTTGCACACACCTATGATCCTAGCTCTCAAGGGAAGTTGAGGCAGGAGATCAGAAGTTCAAGGCTTGGGCTACATGAGACCCTGTTTCAAAAAAAAACAAAACAAAATAAAATAGAAACAAAAGAGCTTGAGAAGAGAGGGTAGGAATACAGTTCTGTGGTGAAATGCAGCCCAACATGCACAAAGTCCTGTTATGTCCTAAGGGAACAAAAAGAAAACAAAACACAAATTACAGGAGGCAAATGAAAAAACTCTGCTAAAATTTAAAAAAAGCAAAACCACACAAATTACACATGGCAAAAATTCACAGAAATGAAGAGAGAATTAGTCAAATCCAGAGTCATGACTGAGGGGCTTTTGTTGTTGGTGGTGATGATTTTACTTTTAGTTTTATTTTTTTGAGAGATGGTTTTATTCTATACTCCAGACAAGCTTCAAACTTGAGATGATCCTCCTGCCTCAGGCTCCCAACTGCTTGGGGTTACATTCATGAGTCATCTTGCCCAGTTTATTGCTGGAGATTTTCACATCACTCTGTCAGTAATTGATAGACCAAGAAACAGAAACCAGTATTAGTTACTTGCTGTGTTGTTGTGACAAAAGACCTAACAAAGTGACTTAAGGAAGGGAGGGTGTATTTTGGCTCACAGTTCCAAGGTAACAGTCCATCATGGCAGGGCAACCACAGCAGCAGGAGCTTGAGGCAGCTGTCACATTATGCTAATGCTCAGTGTGCTATCTCCCCCCTATACAGTTTAGAATCTCAGACCAAAGAATGTCATCCACATTTAGGGTGGTTCTTCCCACCTCAATTAGCCTAATCTAAATAATCCCTCAGACATATTCAGAGATTTGTCTCCAAGGTGATTCTAGATCCTGTCAAGTCGAAAATCAATATAAATCATCACAGAGATAAAAGGCAATATATGATTAACCAACTTGGGCTACCTGACATTTATAAAACCCTATGCCAAAGCTGGGCATGGTGGCACATGCCTTTAATCCCAGCACTTGGGAGGCAAAGGCAGGTGGATCTCTGTGAGTTCAAGGCCAGCCTGGTCTACATAAAGAGTTCCAGGTCTGCTGGGGCTACGGGGAGACCCTGTCTCAAAAAGACAAAAACATACAAACAAACAAAACCCCCAAAACCCAAACCTATGCCAGCTACGCTTGGTGGCACACACCTTAAATCTCAGCATTGGACAGGCAGAAGCAGGCACATGTCTGTGAGATCCAGGTCAACCTGGTTTACATAGAGAGTTCCAGGCCAGCTTGGGCTACAGGGAGACCCCCATCTGAAAAACAAACAAACAAACAAATCAGACAAATAAAGAAATGGAAGATGAGAAGAAGGAATCATTTTTTTTTTTTTGGACTTTTTGAGACAGGGTCTCCCTGTAGCCCCAGCTGTCCTGGGACTCACTATGTAGACCAGGCTGGCCTTGAACTCACAGAGATCCGCCTGCCTCTGCCTCCTGAGTGCTGGGATTAAAGGCGTGCACCACCATGCCCCGCATGGAATCGTTTTTTTATTATTATTTTTAGGTGTATGCGAGTATTGCCTGTGTGTAGGTAAGTGCACCCATGTCGTGCAATGCCCGCGGAGGACAAAAGAGACTGTCAGATCCCCTGGAACTGGAGTTACAGTTGTTAGCTGTCATGTGGGTGCTGGGATTCGAACCCAGGTCTTCTGCAAGAATAACCAGTGTCCTTAACCGCTGAGCCATCTCTCCAGCCCCAGAGAAGAAGGAATCTTAAGGGAAAATTTAAGAAATTTTAAAGTTGCCATGTGTGGCAGAGCACACCTTTAGTCCCAGCACTTGGGAGGCAATGGCAAGGCAGATCTCTGTGAGTTCAAGGCCAGCCTGCTCTACATAGTGAGTTCCAGGCCAGTTGGGGATACAGGGAGACCCTGTCTCAAAAATACCAAGAAAAAAAAAAGAAATCTTAAAGTAGAGGGCTGGAGAGCTAGCTCTGTGGTTAATAGTACTGACTGCTTTTGTAGAGGCCCTGGGTTCAATTCCCAGCACCCACATGGCAGCTAACAACATCTGTAACTCCAATTCCAGGGGATCCGATGCCCTCTTTTGACCTCCTCGGGCATTGCATGACACAGGTGCACTTATATACATGCCAACAATACACTCATATACATAAAATAAAAAATAATAAAATATTAAAAAAAGAGATCTTAAAGTAAAAGATAACAGCACAGTAAAACTTATGGGATGTAAGTGAAGCTAATTTCGGAGGAAAATTTGTAGCTTTCAAGGCTTATATCACAAAAGAAGAAAAGTTTCACACCAATGATTTCATTTTCCACCTTAAGCAGTTAGAAAAAGAAGACTAATTTCAATTCAAAGTAACAGGAAAAAAAACAAGTAATAAAAATGAGCAGAAACAGTGAAATAGGAAACCAACAAAAGAAATTTAGTTCTCTGAAAAGATTGATAAGTTTCATAAACTCCAGCAAGACTTGGCAAGAAAGAGAGAGGGAGGAAGCAAAGAGGGAAAAGATAAAAATAAAAGTGGGGCTATACCAGGCAGAGTGAAATCACAGCACTCACAGGAGGCTGAGGCAGGGGAATTAGAAGCTTAAGGCTAGCCTGGGCTCTATAAGGAGACTTTGTCTCAAAAAAAACTAAACTAAAGTAAAGCTCACATAAAGGCTAGCTGTTCCTTATAAATTGTTATTCCAAGATTCTTATATGTTTGAAAGTATATCAAAATAAAAATTTAAACAAAGTGGGAGAAATGTGCAAATTGATTCTATCTCAGGCTCAAGTTTTGATCAAAAGAGGCTGGCTTTTTCTTATGTGAAGATGGGCTTGGGAAGAGTGCCAGAGGGAAGAGAGTCAGGGGTGGAGAGAGGGATGAATCCTGAGGTGCACTGTGCCAGTGACCTTAGCTCCTGGTACTCCAGTGCACTTCCCTGCTGACCTCCTATCTACATGGGCTGTGCCCTGTCCTTGTTACCTGGAGCTTTCTGAGCTGAACATGCAGGTTTGAGGTCTTTCCCTGGACTTTCAATTCCTTCCTCCCTGCCTCCCTCCCTCCCTTCTTTCTCTTTCTTTCTCTTCATATTTTATTTTATTTGATGCATGTGTTGTGTGGGGGGATGTCACAGTGCATGTGTCTCCTTGGAATTTCTGTTACATTCTTATTTATTTTATTTTGTATATGTATTGGGGGTGCTGTCACAGTACAGGTGTGGTGATCAAAGGACAACTTGTGAGAGTCAGTTTTCTCCTCCCACCATGTAGGTCCTGGGGAATTCAGGTCATCAGACTCACAGCAAGCTCCTCTACCCTCTGAGCTGTCTTGCAGTACTCCTTAGAGTTTCTTGACACCAGCACCTCTTGTGGATCTAACCTAAACACCACGAAAAGCCCATTTTCCTTTCTGCAGTACTGTGGAGGGAGAGGTCTGAGCTTAACAGGGGGAGAAGACAGGCGTTTAAATTTAGATATTGTGGATGAAAGCACATCTCAAGCTGCATCTGAATCAGAAACAAGGCAGAGTCACTTCTTTATTCTAAAAGCCAACAGCTGCGCAGAGACAAGCAGATTGAACCACTTCCTCCCTGCTCAGAGATTCTCTCTCTCTCTCACACACACACACGCATGCACACACACATGCATATACACATATATGGTTAGAAGAACAAAGGAGCAAAAAGAAAAATAATTCATCAGTGTCATTTGCAGCTTCATAGCGTATCTCCTATGGCCTGCAAAAGAGCCCAGGACGATCTTGGGGCCAAAAGTCAAGGATTACATTTTTGGGGAGGACTCATCAGTGAATCAAGTTGGTCTGGTATATGGGAGAGATACTAGTTTTTTTCAGAAATGGTGGTTCATACCTATAATCCCAGCGCTGGGGGAGATTGAGGCAGGATGATTACCATGAGTCTGAGGTCAACCTGGGCTATAGAGTGACATCCTAATTAAAAATAATTGTTGGGACCAACAAGGGAGCTCAGCCAGTAAAGGTGCCTTAGGTCAAGCCTGACTCCCGAGTTGACTCTGTGGGACTCACATGGTGGAAGAAGAGAAGAAACTCCTGCAAGTTGTCCTCTCCTGTGCCCCATGGCACCCCCCACCACACTGAATAAAAATGCCATGAAGTTTTTAAAAATTATTTTTATTATAAAAATGTTCAAACACACAGAAAAGGACAGTGTGAACCCCTCCTCTACCCATCACCCACACCGAATAATCCAATTCCTTCTAGTGGGGAAGCATTGTACGAGAGGAAGTCTGCAGTTTGGAATCTAGAGCAAGGCAGAGTTAAATTTAGCTCTGCTGGGAGCTTGCTTCAACTTGATTAGTTGGCTAATCAAAACTCTTTGTTTAACCTCAATTTCCTTATCAGTGTAAAGAAAAGCAATTTCATAAGTCCCCATCTGCATCCAGTGTTGTAGGTCCGGGTCAGATTCTCAGGCTCTGCTCAAGATCCTTGGTCTTAGGTAATTGTTTTGTTTGTTTTCAGACAGGGTCTTTCTATATAGTCCAGGCTGGTTGTGCACTCTTGATCTTTCTGTTTTAGCCTCCCAGGGCTGAGATTATAGATGTTTATCCCAGGTTCAGCTTGGGTGGTCCCTTGTTAATTATGAATAAAAAAGAAAACTTCATATTATATTTTATATTTTTCATCAAAAACAGGGTAATCTTGGTGGGGTTTTTTTTTTTTTTTTTTTTTTTTTCGGTCTTTTTGAAACAGGGTCTCCCTGTAGCCCTTGTAGCCCCAGCTGGCCTGGAACTCACTAGGTAGACCAAGTTGGCCTTGAATTCACCGAGATCCACCTACCTCTGCCTCCCAAATGCTGGGACTACAGGCATGCACCACCACGCCTGGCTAGGATATCTTAATTTTTTATTTTATTTTTCTTTCTTTGTTGTTTTGAGATGAGGTTTCATATAGCCCAGGCTAGCCTGAAACTTGCACCTGAAACTCCAGTTCCACAAGATCTGACACCCTCTTCTGACCCCAAGCACCAGAAATGCACAAGGTACTCACACATACACATAAAATAAAAACAAATAGGTCTTTAAAAAAGTTAGCCAGGTGTGGTGGCCCATACTTTTAATCCCAGCACTCAGAGGCTAAGGCAGGCAGATCTCTGTGAGTTTGAGACCAGCCTGGTCTCTATAGCGAATTCTGGCCAGTTGTGGCTAC
Source organism: Nannospalax galili (assembly GCF_000622305.1). Classification (NCBI taxonomy): domain Eukaryota; kingdom Metazoa; phylum Chordata; class Mammalia; order Rodentia; family Spalacidae; genus Nannospalax; species Nannospalax galili. The sequence continues at coordinate 596,265 of NW_008355474.1, read as the reverse complement.
CAGGAAACCCTGTTTCAAAAAGACACCCCCCCAAAACAAAACAAACAAAAAAAAACCACAACTATCTACCAGGCATGGTTGTGCCTGTCTTTAATCCCAGTACTTGGGAGGCAGAGACAGGTGGATCTCTATGAGATGGAGACTAGCCTGGTCTACATAGTGAGTTCCAGGTCAGCTGGGGGATACAGGGACACCCTTGTCTCAAAAACAAATAAAAAAGTAATCTCACCAACAAAAGTTGGTGGTTTTGGGTTTTTTTTTTTTTTTTTTGGTCTTTTTGAGACAGGATCTCCCTACAGCCCCAGCTGGCTTGGAGCTCACTATGTAGACCAGGCTGGCCTTGAACTCACAGGTAGACCAGGCCTGCCTTGAATTTACAGAGATCTGCCTTCCTCTGCCTCCCAAGTGCTGGGACTAACTAAAGGCATGTGCCACCATGCCTGACTAAACTTGGATGACTCCTTTTACTTTTTTGATTCCCCTGGAACTAGAGTTAAGGACAGTTTGTAGCCACCATGTGTGCTGAGAATCGAACCCAGGTCCTCTGCAAGAGCAGCCAGTGTTCTTAACTGCTAAGCCAACTCTCCAGCCAACAACAAAAGTTTTTAAAAAGATATTTCTAATTCTACAATCTGTGGGTTAAAATTGTATTTATTTTTATTTTTTATTTTTTTTATTGTATTTATTTTATGTGTATGCATGTATTGCCTGCATGTAGGTAAGTAAGTGCACCCATGTCGTACAATGCCTTGCAGAGGTCAGAAGAGACTGTCGGATCCTCTGGGACTGGAGTTATGGAGTTGTTAGCTGCCATGTGGGTGCTGGGATTCAAACCTGGGCCTTCTGCAAGAACAATCAGTGTTCTTAACCGCTGAGCCATCTCTCCAGCCCCTTATTTTTATTTTATGAGTATTTACGTAACTGTACCATGTGCATGCAAGTACCCTCAGGTCCCCTGGAGTTGGAATTACAGACAGTTGTTAGCCACCATGGGTTCTATAGTCCTGGATCTTGGGGACAAGCCTAGAGATCTATTAGAAGTGAAGGTCCACAGCCTGGCCAGGTGCCACAGACCTGTAATCCCAGCTACTGGGGAGGCTACAATAGGAATATCCAAAATTCAACGCCAGTCTGGGCAACTTAGGGAGACCTTGTCACAAAATAAAATTTTAAAAAAGAAAGGACCAGGGTTATAACTCAGGGTTTATCTAGCAAGAGTGAGGTCCTTGGTTTAATCCCTAGTATAGCAAAAGAAGGCAGTGGAGGAGGAGGAAGAGGAGGAGGAGGACAGGAAGGAAGGAGAGAGGGAGAAGGAGGTGAAGGAGGGGGAGGGGGAGGAGGAGGTGGGATAGTCCCCCAAAGTGAGATACAGTGTTAGAAAGGAGAGTAATTAAGACCTGGGTGGACCTCTGACACTTGTCTTTAGGTGAGAGGTGGGACATGCAGGAGCTAGGCCAAGGAACACGCTGTCCTGGGAGGACAGGAAGTCAAAGGGATTAGCCGTGCAGAGGCAGCTGAGGCGCAAGGTCCCTTGGAATGAAGCAGGAGAAGGTCTTGCCACAAAGATGCTGGGGCAAAGGTAAAACTGGAATTTCTATCCAGCTCACCTGCCTCTTCCCACTTGTCAGCTCCTGGTCCTATTCACTCCTGGAATCCCCTCCCCCAAGCCTTCTTATCCCCTCCTTCCTCTGTACTCTGCAGCAGCTGATTCCCACCCAGTAACCACTTCTCAGCCTACTGATCTCGCCTCTGACCTTTCAGGCCACACCAGGTCCCGCTGTATACACTCTGCTTTTCTGCAAGTGTCCTCGTTTTTATACATTTTCATGACTCTGTGACTAATGCCTAGATGGGTAGCTCTGACCTCATGGACCTTATTTGTGACAGCTACAAAATGTTTGGCAAGAGCCTTTACCTCAGAATCTGGCCCAAGTTGTGCTCAATAAAGGTTGAATGAATGAGTCCTTGACTGGAAAACCCTCAGAGGGTGCATTTTACAGTCTGCAGTTCCCACTGAAGCCTCTCGGTGCGCCTTCCCATGGCGAGGTCCTGGTGGGGCCAGAGTTGCCTGCTGCTCTCTAGAGCAACCAGACTGGCCCTGGTGGGAGGTGAGGATGCAGGTGGCTTTTCTGCAAGTTTGGCTTTGAAAGGGTGGGGCTGGAATTTAGGGTGGTGGCTGCAAGGAGATTTGGAGTCAAGACAGGGTTTTCGTTGTTGATGTTTTGTATTTTAACTTCAGAAGAGATTGAAACACATTTAAGTGTCAGTTGCAAGGTTCCAGTAAGAAAGGAAGATTGAATAAACAGAAGTAGCAGCCTGGGAGAGAGGCAGCCCTCGGGAGCCTATTCTCATTAAGAAAGGTGGTTTTTTGTTTTTGTTTTTTTTCTGGCTCAGAGTTAAGAGAGGCCCCACACAGTGAGGCAGCCCCCAGCTCCATGGTTGACCACCAAGGAGGACCTGGAAGAGAAATGCCCAGGATGAGTTTGAGTCACAAGGCTGACCACCCACTTCCAGCTTGTGCAGAGGTGGGAAGGCTTTTCCAAGACAGGCGCAGCGTGAGAAAAGAGAGTCTGTAGGAGACGCTTGTGTCCGGGCAGCGCTACAGCTTCCCCCCGGAGCTGGACACCACATTTCCTTCAGTGCACCTGGAGAACCTAAAGAGTGGCCCCTGGAGCCAGGGACGTAGGGCTGCCTGCCAGTCGCTGGCTTTAAAAGGTGCTCTGAGGTGGGCGAAAGCCAGTCATATCCGTGGGTGGAGGGAATGTGGGTCACAGATGGGAGAGGGGGTGCCTAGAAGTCAGTCTAGAGAGGATAGCTTAGATTTTTTTTCTACTCACAACCCTTTTTCACTAAAGAGATTTTAAAAAATATTTTATTTATGTATTATTTATTTATTTATTTGTCTTTTTGAGACAGGGTCTCCCTGTAGCCCCAGCTGTCCTGTAACTCACTATGTAGACCAGGCTGGCCTTGAACTCACAAAGATCCACCTGCCTCTGCCTCCTGAGTGCTGGGATTAAAGGCTGCGCCACCACACCTGGCAGTTATTTATTATTTTTATTTTATGTGTATGAGTGTATTGCCTGCATGTATGTAAGTGTACCAGTGTCCTGCAATGCCCACAGAGGTCATATGAGGGCTTTGGATCTCCTGGAGCTAGAGTAATAGATGGTTGTTAGCTACCATGTGGGTGCTAGGAATTGAACCTAGGTCTTCTGCAAAAGCAGCCAATGTTCTTAACCACTGAGCCATCTCTCCAGCCCACTCAAGAGATTTTTATGTGACCCTGATATATAAGTATATAAATTAGACATACAAATTAGGCCAAGCCTGACAACTGAGTTTGATCCCTGGAACCCACATGGTAGAATTTGACTTCTGGTCTCCACACATGCACTGTGACACATGTGTGCACCCCCACAAATGTAACAAAAAATTAAACTTTTCCCACTCATAGCACCTTTTTGTCTGAGAAATTTAAATGTGATCTTGGTATATAGATACATAAAATAGGCATATAAATCACACATTTACTGATAATAAATCATAAAGAAATTTATTTTAAAACAATTCTACATATAATTTTACAACTTATTAAAGATGAAGAAAAATTTGAATAGTAATGAGATGGATGTGTCTGCTTATTTTTACACAAAAAATTAAATCTTGGCTGAATGTTTGCTACTGCAGGACGTAGAACATCTTCAACATTTTTCAGAGTTGATTGATATTTTGATTTTATAATTGTCAATGATGAGAACACTGCTTCATATAAATATGTATCACAAAATGGCAGAGGTATGTTTAAGGCCATTTCAGAAATTGTTGGAAATCCTGTCCTAATCTCAAGCCAAGATTCATTGAATGACTTTTTATGAAATTCAAGTTAACTCAAATAGTAATTTTATTTTATTTTTTGCATGTGTATGTATGTGTGGTGTGCATGTGTGTGTGTATGCATGTTGGGATGTGTGTGGGTACAATGTATGTGTGCAGGTGCATGTGGAGGCCAGAAATTAAGGTCACGTGTCTTCCATCTTATTGAAACAGAGTCTTTCACTTAAACCCAGAGCTCAAGGATTTGGCTAGTCTAGTTGGCCACCTTGCCCTATGTATCCCATTTCCACCTCCTAAGCACTGGGATTATGGGCGGGTATGATGGTTTCTATGTGGGTGTTAGGGATCTGAATTCTTGTCCTCATGTTTGCACAGAAAGCATTTTATACACTGAGCCATATCCCCAGTCCCTCAAATAGCAACTTTTAAAATCAAACATTCTAGCTCAATGTAATCCAAAGATATATTAATTTTACACTTACATGCTGAGAAATGATGATAGGAAAATATTGTCTTTCCTTTCTTTCTTTTATTTATTATTTTTATTTTATGTGTATGTATATATTTCCTGCATGTAGGTAAGTGCCCATGGAGGACAGAAGAGGCTGTCGGATCCCCTGGAACTGGAGTTACAGACAGTTGTTAGCTGCCATGTGGGTGCTGGGATTCAAACCCGGGTCTTCTGCAAGAACAGTCAGTGTTCTTAACTGCTGAGCCATCTCTCCAGTCCCTCTTTCTTTCTTTTTTGTAGATAGCCCTCACTGCATAGCCCTGGCTGTCCAGAAACTTGCTATGTAGATCAGGCTGGCCTGGAACTCAAAGAGATCTGCTGGGACTAAAGGTGTGCCCCACCACACCAAACCTTGCCTTTGTTTTCTATAACTAAGCACCATTATTTCTATATTAGCAGAAAGCCCTCAAACTACAATTCATAACAGAATAGTCTTGAATCTAAGCCAAGTGCTTCAGCTTTAGTTGCACTATGTGGTGGGGCAGTGTACACACGACACAGTATGTTTATTCAGAACCAAAGCTGTCATGAAGTTGTAAAATGCAACAGGTCAGCGTTGCCAAAACATCTTGGATTCATTACATGTTTGATTTTGGATTAATTTTTGGTCATGCATTCAGAAACCTTTTACTTTAACAGATTTTTCACCTTCAGTTAATGTATGCTTTTTGGGGGGGGATTGCTCCCAGGGTCTTGTGCACACTGGGCAAGCACTCAACCACTGAGCTATGTGCCTCACCCTTGCTTCTTCTTCTTCTTTTTTTGTCTTTTTGAGACAGGGTCTCCCTGTAGCCCCAGCTGTCCTGGAACTCACTATGTAGACCAGGCTGGCCTTGAACTCACAGAGATCTGCCTGTCTCTGCCTCCTGAGTGCTGGGATTAAAGGCGTGCACCACCACACCCGGCTGCTTCTTTCTTTTTTTGAGACTGGGTTTCCTATAACCCAGGCTGGCCTTGAACTCACTGTATAGTCAAGGATGTCCTAGAACTTCTGATCCTCCTGCCTCCCCCTCCCAAGCGCAGTAAGTACAGGTGTGTATCACCAGGTCTGGTTGTGCAGTGCTAGAGACTGAACCTGAGGCTTTGTGCATGTGAGGCAAGTACTCTACTGACTGATCTACATTTCCAGACCACTCTTAGTGTTTTGAGGACAGTATGCAACTATATAGATCAGGCTTACTTAAAACTTATGATCCTACCGTCTTTGCCTTCACGGCACTGGGATTAGGAGTGTGCACTGCCGTGCCCCACTGTCTGGAGATGTTTTTGATGGTCACAGCTAGAAAGTACTACTAGCACAGTCATCTAGCAGAGAAAGGCCAGTCAGGATGCCAAATACCCTACAATATACAGGCTGGGGGCAGCTGAGACAGGAGGAAGGTACGGGAGTTGTCTCAAAGCAGAAACTGCTCCTGAGGTTTGTGGGAACTTTTTCTGTGGCCTAAGCTCATCTGTGGAACTGAGGGCCTGGGTGGGGGGCCTTGGGTGTTTGAGAGAATGAAGGATTGGAATAATCCTAGGAACAGAGAAGCACAGACACATGGTAGGACACAGAAGGGGTGGCTGGGATGGAACTCAGTTACTAGAGTGCTTGGCTAGCACACAGGAAGCCCCCTGTTCAACCCCAAGCATCACATTCACTGGGTGTGGTGATCCATACTTCTTATGCCAGCACTCCAGAGATGGGAGGCAGGAGGATGAGAAGTTTGAGAAATTCAAGGTCATCTTTGGGTACATAGTGGGCTCAAAATCAGCCAGACAGACAGAGAGAGAGAGAGAGAGAGAGAGAGAGAGAGAGAGAGAGAGGAGAGAGAGAGAGAGAGAGATTGAGAGAGATGAGAGAGATTGATAGATTTTAGGAGCTCATCTAGCAGAGCCCTTCATGGAACCCACAGCAGAGGCTGTGCACACTGGTGTCCACCATCCCATATACCCTGGCAGAGCATCACTGAGGCTGAAGTGGCACTGAGGGTCTCTTGTCAACAGTTCCATCTTCCCTTGCTACTGCAGGATCTTCTCTTGCTACTGCAGGTCATCACTCTTCCTCACTGGTCACACCAGATGGGTCAGCTCCTTGATCAGCACCAACAATCACTGCAGGAGCTCTCAGTTTTCACTCTCCAATTCTGGCTCTGTTGAAAGAAAATCTTCTGATTGTGTCGTGGAGCATGGCTTTGGGTCAGTCTTTTCCGAGCTGTTCCTGCACAAGTCTGAGATGAGGAAGGTGTGAGATGCAGCTCCTGGTGCCTTTGGAGGAAATGCTCAGTTTTGTGATGGGGGGGGTCAACAACAGAGGCAGACCCTGACCTCAAGGAAGTGGAGTCCCTCACAGAATGGAAGGGAACATTGAAGAGTCTTGTCTGAAGAGGAGAGGAAAAAGTGAGGCCCTGGGACCCTGACATGGGAACTGACAAGAGTCCCACCTGGCCCTACAGGGTTATACCAGTCCAATGTCTTGCTTCCAACCTTCCTTTCAGGTTCAAAGTCCATGTGCCCAGATGGGCCAGTGCACTCCCCTTCACCTTCCAATCTGCCCCAAAGAGGACAGATGCTGTTTCTGACTCCATAAGTTATCTGAGTACCCTTCCCAGAGTCCAGGGCTGAAAAAGCAAGTGTACAAGAGGCTCCTAGACCATCTCAGCCTTATCAGAAGGGTCCTACAATGCTCATCTAGAAAAGACTCTCCAGTTCTCAAGAACCTCTTCCTCCATGTTGTAGCATATTAGTGATCTTTTAAAAACCATAATGAAATAAGCACCTGAGGCTTGGTAACTTTATAAAGAAAGGAAATTCATTTATGGCATATTCTGAAGCATGGGTAGCATCACCATCAGCTTGGTTCTAGTGAGGACTTCATGGCAGATGGCATCACAATGGCAGAAGGGAGGGAAGGAGATGGAAACAGAAAGAGATTATCACATGAGAGACAGGAGGCTGGGGAGTGGCCCAGCTTGAATTTTTTAATGACCCAGTGTAGGTGAGTTGCTCAAAGTCCTACAGAATCTGCATTGATTCTTTCCAAAGGTGGTTCACCAGTGACCTCCCAGGTGTGACCTCTTAAAGATAACACTACCTCTTTTTCTCTTTTGACACTAGGTCTAGCTATTCAGCCCAGGCTGGCCCTTGAACTCACAATCCTCTTGCCCCAGCCTCCTCAGACCTGTGATTACAGACCTGTGCCACCATACTACCTTATAACACTGACACACAGGGCACTGAGCTTCCCATTTATAATCTTTGAGGGGGACAAACCACATTCAGACCATAACAGGAGGTCACTAAACAGCTGAGTCTTGAGTACCCATGAGACTTTGATGAAAACAGGTACATAAGCATTTCAGGGGTTGACAGACCCTCAGTCTAGAACCTTTCTCTGGGGCCTCTCTCCTCCTCCACCTGGCTTAGCTATAGGCCTCATACCTGTCTCCCTCAGAACGTGCTGTTTATTTCCTACTCATATACATGTGAATCACATAGCAGGCCCCCAGGCCTCTTAACCTTGTACATTTTTTTCCTAAACTGGCAAAGCACTATTTTAGTCACTGCTTTGCAGGAAGTAAAACAACCCTGTTTGTCCTTGTAATTCACTTTGGTGGGCTCTGGGGATACTGTGTGGATTCGCGCGACTCACCCTGCATCTGGTATGAATTAAATGGACCTTTCTCTTGGTGACAATAAAACAGAAGGTTAAACAAAGCAAACATTAAAAAGAAGCCTAGAGGCACTCAGGGGTTTGAGCAATCTTGGAGACTGGACTCAGTTGGGTCATCTGTGGTCCATCCTGAGTAGTGGGCATTGTACTGTGTCTGGCTACAGGGCAGCACCCTTGGGACACAGCACATGCCCAGCTGCAGGTGATCTCGGGACACAGTGCTGGCTCCTCACTTTCCACCTGCAGGTTAAATAGCTTCTCTAGATGTGTTAACACAGTCTGGAGCCGTTATCCCTATTAGACAAATGGGAAACATGCCAGACACCACCATGACTGTCACATGCGGAACCAGATCTCTTCTTGTTCCAGGAAGCCTTCTGTGGAATCCCAGAGGACAGCTAGTGGTTTTTACTGAGGGAGGGCTTTGCCACCCGAGGGGCAATGAGAAACATCTGGGGCATTTCTGGTTGTCACAATGGGGAGGAGGCAGCTAGCATCCCAAGCTGAGAGAGCACTGCTCGTATGGTCACCATGTCAGGCGAGTTGAGGTTAAGAGACCCTGCTTGAACTCCAACTGAACCCAGAGCCCGAGTGACCCATAGTTGACAGGCTACAGACTGACTTAACAGAAAGGTTTCCAGATCAATGAAGACATGAAAAATCAGGTAACTTTTTTGTGTAAAAAAGAGTATATAGGGCTGGCAAGATTGTTAAGTAGGTGGAGGAGGTTGCCACCAAGGCTGATGATCTAAGTTCAGTCCCTGGAATCCACATAGTAGAAGGAGAGAACCAACTCCTTCAAGTTGTCCTCTGGCCTCCACATGTGGGACATGGCACTTACACACAAATAAATAAATAAATAAATAAATAAATAAATAAATAAATGAAAAAGAAAAATAAATAAATAAATAAATAAATAAATAAATGAAAAAAAGAAAAATAACTTGTTAGATTACAGATCCCTGTAGAGTGATCAACCATGCTTTATAGTCTATCTAGTACCTTCTCCAAGGTGCTAAATTCCCAGCATGTGGCAACCCCAACATAGCATTAGCTTCTTAAATTCTGTCCTTAGAGCCTATCTAGTATCTTCACTAATCCACTAACTCTGAAACCCCTTTCTTCTAAGCTCAGAGACCTTGCTCCTCTAAAGTCTATAAAAGTAAGGTATTTCCTTTGTTCTGTGGGTGGCTCTTGAACTTCTTGTCCCAGCTTCACCTTCTGGGAGTGGCTGCTGTTATTAAAGGATCCATTACCTGAAATTCATCTCAGTGCATCTCTCTACTGAACCTGAGGAGAATCTTTATTATTTAAAACATAGCTGTCCTAAGTCTGAACGTGATCCTTACATACTGGAGTGTGTTACATCACATCACCTGCCTGTACCTTGATGTTTAGACCCAAGGCCAGCCATTTAATCTGTCTGGAGGCTGGCTTGAAAAGGGATGCTGAAACAAACTGGATGCCCTTTCAGGAGATTGGTCAAAGGGAAGGGACAGCTGATGGTGGAAGCTGAGGATGGAGACGCATACTATGAAGCAATAGCAGCCAGGAGGGCCACTGGGGCTTGCCGGCTTCTAGCCTAGCTGAGAAAACATGAGTCCCAGGTTCAGGAAGAGACAAAGGAACAGAGGGAGAGTGGTAGAGGAGATACATGAAAACTTCTGACCACAGGCATGCCACACAAATGTATAGTATACTCACACACAGAAACACATACACACAAATTAATCAAAATATTTTTAAACTTCCTATGTTGAAGTTGGCTTTGGTGTGGGTGTGACTATATTTGAAGATAAGAGCTTTGGGGAAAAATGATAGTTAAATGAGGTCATATAAGAAAACTCAGGCCAAATATCTCTGTGGGAATTCACAAAGCAGAGGTCATGTGATCATACAGCAAGATGGCCACTATCTACTAATGTTAGAGTATCAATAAGCCCCATAAGTTTAAGTGGCCAAGACTATAAAATCACTAGTCCATCTGTTGGAGGACCTACTTTCCCAGTCTCACTGGTCAATTACCTGGTGATAGAACCACTCCCAGGAAGGCAGGTGTCTGACCTCTATGCAGGCTCTAAACCTGCATGGCTTCATGGCTTCCTTTCCTTCTTCTCACTATTCACCTCCTCAAGGCAGCTGCCAAGATTATCAGCTCACCTGCCCTGAGGACTTTAAGAGTCTAATAAAATTGTAAAAGCTTCCTTTTGGGAATGAGACTAAGAACCCTCTAGGGGACTCTCTTTTTCCCCATTTCACTAGCTGAGAGAAAAGGACTCAGAATGAAACTGAGCTTCCCAAAACCATGATTTTGGACATCCCTGCCTCCTGAGCTGCAAGAAATTAATTTTTGTTATTTAAGCCACCCAGTTTGTGATATCTTGCCATGGTGACCTGAGAAGATTAACACACCATGTGGCCCATACCAAGAACAAAGGGAGGAGGAAGTAGTTTTTAAGAGAAAAGCACTTTTGGTGGGAGCTTGGGCAGCTGACTATACTCTGTGCTGGTGGCCTGTGCCCAGATGAGTGGGAGGCCAGTTCTAGCAGACAGCCTGGAGGGCAGGCAGTAGAGTCCAGTCCATGTTCACACTCACTTGGACAGCCTGCAAGGAGACATTGGATCAATTTGGAGCTAACAGTTAAATGTCAACCAACAGCCTCTCACCCATCTGTCCCTGAGAAAGTTCTCCAAGACATCCCAACAATCCAATAGGGCTTTCCTTTTATTTTCCTGGTCCAAATGTAAGCCTTGTGGGTAGGCCCATCTGAGTGCCGACTTGTTAGGAAAAACCCACCCACGCTTCGAAATGTCCTTCTGGAAAGTACCAGCAGACCCTGGCAAGACTGCCCCTGTGTGGCCACAGCGCAACCCTGGTGTTAAGTGACAGCCTCTTGTCACCTCAGTATCGGCAAAATCTTGCCTAGAAGTAGCTTTGAGGGGCTGGTCTTGCTCTAGGCCCCCTTAGTTTATCGTTGTCCCATGGGTTGTCCAAAAGCCTGTTCAGACTTGTCACTCTGGGTATTAATATACTGATGACAGGGTGTTGGGCCTGGGTAACTTGCGGCTCAGCTGTGGCCTGGTGGAGATGGCGTGCGTCGCTGCGCAGTCCCCGGCGGACCAGGACAGGTTTATCTGTATCTATCCTGCTTATTTAAGCGATAAGACCATCGCAGAGGGGAGGCATATTCCCATAAGCAAGGCTGTGGAAAATCCTACAGCTACAGAGATTCAAGATGTATGCATGACAGTTGGACTGAATGTGTTTCTTGAGAAGAATAAAATGTACTCCAGAGAATGGAACCGAGATGTTCAGTACAGAGGCAGAGTCCGGGTACAGCTCAAACAGGACCATGGCTGCCTCTGCCTTGTACAGTTCCCATCAGGTAAATCAGTAATGCTGTGTGCAGCTGAAATGATTCCCAAACTAAAAACAAGGACACAAAAAACAGGAGGCACTGACACAAGTCTTCAGTGAGGAGAGGGGAGTGAAAAAGGGAAAGGCAAGAAGGGATGTGCGAGCGTGTTGCACAGTCCTGCCAAGGGACATGGGTGGAGGCCCCTTGTGTCCAAGGAAAGCAGCATTTTGTTTGCATCATTTAACTGAACTGTGAACACTTGTGGCACCTATCTCCAACATCAGTGTTCACAGTGAATTAAGTTTACATCAGAAGTTCGCATCTAGCTTGTATACAGTATAAAGGAAAGAGTTGTGTGTGTGTAAGAAAGAATATTTTTTAATGCATAATGACTTTCCCATATGTGACTTGAAAATCCTGTATCTGTCCTCTGTGTAAACATATATTTCAGGTAAATAAGTTTAATAAGACTTGAAATACACATTTTGTTCACCTTTTAAGTTAATGAAATAAAAAATTTTAACTGAAAAAAATATATATACGGATGACAGAAGGTGTTGGTCACTTCTCAGCAATTGCTTGTATTTCTGTCCCTAGAATGGGGTTTTCAACCCTTTCTTGTTGCTTTCGAAAGTTGTCTCTTTGTTCCTTCAGTGTTTTAAGCAGGCAGTTCATCCCTTGGAATACAATGCCCCCTCTCTTTATAGAGGGCCTTTCCAGGAGACAGAGATACACCCCAGACTCAAGGTGGGGGCCCTTCAAGGCAGAGCAAGGGACTACCAAAGAGGGGCCACTCTGGGGTCTTCAACTTTCCACTAATAATGCTTTCTTTTTTTCCCCTCTCCCACTCAGAGCCAAGTGTGGTGGCACAAGCCTGTAATCCTAGCATCTGAGGCACTGATTCAGGAGGATTATGAGCTTGAGGCCAGGCTGTACTATGTAGTGAGACATATTCAAACAAACAAACGAACAAACAAACATATAGAAATTTATGGTTCATAGTTCTAGAGGTAGGCAATGAAAGCAGGTGCTAGCATAGTTGGGTTCTGGTGGGGGTCCTCCTTTGAGCTGCAAAATGGTGATTTTCATGTGTCCTTGCCATAGTAGAAAGGAGAGGAGAGGTATATTTTCTCAGGGTTCATTTCATAATGGTAGTAAACCCATTCAAATGGCTCAACCCTCATGGCCTCATCACTTCCCCACATCTCCATCTTCTGATACCCTCCCCTTGGAGATTAGGACTTCTGGTTTTAGGTTCTATTTTGTTTGTTTTTTGAAGTCCCGTGGATTTACAATCTATCTATCTATTTACCTATCTATTTACCTATCTATCTATCTATCTATCTATCTATCACCTATCATCTATCTATCAATCATCATGTGTGTGTGTGTGTGTGTGTGTGTGTGTGCATGCATGTGTGTGTGTTCATGGGCCAGTGCATGCATATGCAGATCAGAGGACAACTAGTGGAAGTCAGTTTTCTCCTTTCACCATGTGGGTCCCAGGGATCAAACTCAGGGTTTCACGTAGCATAGGCTGGCTTTAAACTTGTTATATAGCTGAGGATGGTCTTGAACTCTTGCTCTGCCTGCTTCCATCTCTCAAGTGCTAGTATTGTAGGTATGTGCCACCTTGCCTGGTCCAAGGGGATTAAGATTTCAACAGTTAAAATCTGTTGGGGCATGGGGGAGGCACACACAAACACTCTGCCCATTGCATATAGGCCCTCCTTTCTCCTGTCTGGTATCCCATCCACTTCTGAAGCAGCCCTCCCCTTAGAACCCGTCTTCAGTTCACACTATTCTTGGCTTCATGGCACCATCTGGTCTTTTGGGTCTCTTTTTCTCTTTGTGATCCCCGCCCCCCAACCCGTCCTTCCTCAGGCCTAGCACACAGGCCTCAGCTGAATTAGGCCCCTTCCTTTCTCATTCCACACTCATCTGGGGACCTTGTAGATTCTGGGTCATCCTGGGCTAATTTAGCTAGGGATATTTAAGGAGGTCTCACAGTGGGTAGAACACGAGGTCTGCCTGGTGTTCTGATTCCCAGGTACTCTGGGTTATCTCTTTTTGGAGATGCTGGTGGACAACTTTTCTGTTCCCCCGCATTAGCTAATCAAACTCCACTCTGGGGTTATTATTGTGCCAGTGGTGATGGCGAGTATTCCCAGCCAGGGGATCTTAGGCTTTGGCCAGCCTCTCACCATCTTGCTTTCTTTTCTTCTCTCTCAGCTCTTCCTTCACCCATTTGCCATGGTAATTCCAAAGTCCTCTTTTTCATCCAAAGCATCTCTCCTCCTCTGAGATCTAACTACCAGCCTTTCAGAAGTGGGAGTTTCACTTCTAAGGTAAGCTCTTAGCATGACATTTCCCCACACAAAGCCAGTTTCTTCACAGAAAATCTGAAGCCAACTATTAATTTATAAAAAAAAAATTTCCTTACCTTGTTCTAGCCCTTGCTTTTTATTTCCCTCCTCGGCCCACACATCCCACAGGCACCTCAAACCCTAAGCATCTGAATGGGAGCTCTTCTCTTCCCTTCTAAGGCATCTGTTTCCACTTTATGCTCTCTTTTTAAAAAATTTATTTATTTTTATTTTATGTGTATAAGTGTTTTGCCTACATGGATGTAGCGCACCTGTGCATGCAATGCCCATGGAGGCCAGAAGGTGTTAGGTCCCTCGGAACTAGAGTTTAGGATGGTTGTTAGCTGCCACGTGAGTGCTGGGAACTGAATCCAGGTCCTCTGCAAGAGCAGCCAGTGCTCTTAACCTCTGAGCCATTTCTCCCTTTTGAGCTAGGGTCTCCCTGTAGCCCCAGCTGGCCTGGAACTCCCTATGTAGACCAACTGGCCTTGATTTCTCAGAGATCCCCTCTCCCCTCCCTCTGGGATTAAAGGCTCGATCCCCACTACTCCCAATCCAGTTTACTGTCTTGATTGGTACCCCACTCTGACCAGGTACCTGAGTTGAGCCTGACTACCACCTTCAGGCCGGCGATATACCCCTCCCACCCATCCCCACTGCTCTCCATACAGCTCTTCATTCAACTCTCTGCTCCCTGCTGAAGTCCCCACTGCTTCCTGCCTCACACTACACACCAGCTTCAGCCTTACTTATTCTTGTTGTTCCCACTGAACCAGACTTTTTAGGCCACTCTCTAGGCCTTGGCACCTGCTGTCTCTTCTTTAATCCTTCCTCCCGTGACCTCCTACTTTCATAGGCCTGCCGTTCAAGTCTCCCTTTCTCTGTTACCTCTGCTGGAAAGCCGTCACTGATCCTTCCCTTGGAGGTAGGTGCCCTTCTCACAACAGGTAGAGTGTAGTAACAGTTTCTATAGTTATAATAATATAAACACTATTGACTTAATTGAACAATGTGATATTTAGTCTTTGGGGATGTTAAGGAGGGGAAAGGTGTCTTTGTATATAGGTGAAGGAGTGTAGAAGGAGACAGGATGTATGATAAGAGAATTTAATCTTCATCTTCCATAATAGGAAGTCAGAAATCAGATGCTGGTTCAAAAACAACAAACAAACAAACCCCCCACCATAATCCAGCAGGCATGGAGTTGCAAACCTGCAATTGAAGCCCTTGGGAGGTGGAGGCAAGAACATCAAAGGTTCAACATTGGGGCTGGAGAGATGGCTCAAAGGTTAAGAGCACTGGCTGCTCTTACAGAAGACCTAAGTTGGAGTCCCAGCACCCACATGGCAACTAACAACTGTCCTTTACTTCAGTTCCAGGAGATCTGATGTCCTCTTGTGGCTTCCATGGGCATTGCAGGACATGGATGCACTTATATGCAGGCAAAATACTCATACACATAAAAATAAATACTTTTAATTTTAAAAAAAGAGTTCAACCTCATCCTCAGATACACTGCAAGTTCAAGGCTAACCTATGCTACAAGAAACCCTGTCTCAAAAAAACAAAACACAAGTGGGGCATGGTGGCACACACCTTTAATCCTAGCATTCAGGAGGCAGAAGCAGGTGGATCTCTGGGAGTTCAAGGTCAGCCTGGTCTACCTAGTAAGCTCTAGGCCGGCTGGGGCTACAAGAAGACCCTGTCTCAAAAAGACAAAAAACAAAACAAAACAAAACAAAAGCAAAACAAAACAAAACAAAACACAGAGGCTGGTGAGATGACTCAGTAGGTAAAGGTACTTGCTGCCAATTTGAACAACCTGAGTTCGACCAGTGTTTAGAATTATAGAACTAAATACCAAAAGGCGAATCACTTGAGTTTGACCTTTGGCAAGTTGGGTTAAGAGGCTGCTGTTATTTAACCAATGTTTTAAAATACAATGAATCAAGTAACAAATTAGGAAAATAAGTCAACCAGATCCAATTAAGAGTTGTTTTGCTTAGGGTAGGAAGGCAGGCCCTTGACCGCAGCACCTGCCTATCAGAGCATAGTTTGAAAGAAGACAAACCATGACTCACAAAATTCTCTGAAAAGAAGCAAAGAGTGTGTGAGGCTGTGGAGAACTAGACATCTGAGCAGCAGTTGCTTTCTGTGAGGAACTCAACTGCATTTAGTTTTTATGAAGAGGCCCAGGCAGACATCTGTCTCTAGACACATCACAATCTAGAAGCTGGAGCTTCTTCCCTGTGGCAGAGCCCCAAATCCACCAACTGTCACCCCCCCACACATACCTCACAGCAGCATGTCTTTGGGAAGTGCCTCCTGCTGGCTGCCCATCAGCCTTCCTGGTCCCTCACAGAGATCCAGGGAGAGTGTCTTCAGAAACAGCTCTGTTCCCAGAGCTATCTCTTAACAACATGCAGAATTTTTTTAGACAAAATCTTGGCCACATTAAATCAAGGAAGCTGCATATCTTGCCCCCCACACATACCTCACAGCAGCATGTCTTTGGGAAGTGCCTCCTGCTGGCTGCCCATCAGCCTTCCTGGTCCCTCACAGAGATCCAGGGAGAGTGTCTTCAGAAACAGCTCTGTTCCCAGAGCTATCTCTTAACAACATGCAGAATTTTTTTAGACAAAATCTTGGCCACATTAAATCAAGGAAGCTGCATATCTTGATTAGATTCTTCCTGGGCCAAGTTTTTTTTTTTTTTTTTTTTTTTTTTTTATAAACCTTTTTAAATTTGGGGGAAG
>NW_008355474.1:563877-579312 GCF_000622305.1 Nannospalax galili | reverse complement strand
ATTTTTTTTTTCTCCTCACGTCCTCTCTCTCTGTTTTTACGCCTCTATCTCTCTCACAATTTTTTTTTTTTTTTTTTTTTTTTTTTTACATAGACTCTTAGCAATGTCAGGACATGATGTGTAATTATAGTGTCTTTAAATTAGGGAGAAGCTGTGTGAAGATGCTCCTACAGCATGTGGGGCTGAGTAAATCTTTCAGCCTGAATCACAGACAACAGGGACATCTACCATCTCATTTGCAGGCACAAGCGGAAGTAATCTCCATCCAGCCCTAGGAATTTACATATAATTATAAAATCCCTCAGAGGGAGCATGGGGCATCAGAGAACTTGCATATAGGCTCATCACCAAGGAATTTCCAGAGCATCTCTGTGTGGGGACATGGAGCCTTTATATGTAATATAAAATTTTAAGCACAATTTATTTGTAAAAGGTTTGTATAGTTTTAGGTTCAGAAACAAACAAACAAACAAAACTAAAGAGGAAGGTACAGAGAGTTCTTCTAAACCCCGTCCTCTGTACACATAGCCTCCCTCTAACCAACAACCCCCACCAGAGAGAACCATTTGTTATAGTCACAGCCTGCATCCATGTATCACTGCCAAATTTCAGAGTCTCCATTACATTAAGATTCACTCTTGGTGTGTGTTCTAAGGGATTGAACAAATATGCAGTGACATAAACAACCCTAAATAGACGCTTTTGAGGTATGTTCCGGATTTTTCCCTTTTATCTAAGAACTCCCACACCTACTACCATTCCCAAGTGTGGGCTCTGTCCCCACCCCAAACGCCCCTGTTCCACAGTAGTTATAGGGACAAAGAGGGGTTGTAATGCAGAGGAAAATGCTTGAGCTGGGCCAATGGCCTTCCACCTGGATTCAAGGGATTTGGATACGAGGCCAGCTAGTACATGAAGGCATCAGACTTGGTGGAGACATGAAAGGTGCAGAGGGAGGGGAGGGAGAAAGTAAACATGCGGGGAGCAAGGGTGAGCATTCTCTGTCACTAGAGGCAGAGACCAAGTGCTGGGGCGGTGGGAATGCCACACAGAGACATGAGTGCAGGGTAGAATGAATAATGTATGAGACAGACACACAGACTAAGACAGAGAGACAGAGACAGCCTGCTTAAGCTGCCCTGTCCATCCTTACCCCAGGATGCTGGGAGGCAGCCCTACCATCCCCAGACAAATGCCCTTGAGCTCATCCTGAAGGCAGGGACTTTGTCCACTGGGTCTGCATACTTTCCAGTGAATCAGCCAGCAGTAGGAGCTTGGGCTCAGGGGAGTGAGGGTTGCTGTTTTGAGTCTGTTCTATGATTTATTTATATCTTTTTTTGGATGGAGGTAGAGGTGAGCATTCAGTATTTTGCTCTTGGAAGGGATGAGGATTTGTATGTCAGTCAGGATAATAAAATTTGCTAAATATCCCATGAGGTGATATTGCTCACCAGGTCAAGGCTCTTGCTGCCAAGCTTGCTGACCTGACAGCCTGAGTTTGATCTCCAGAGCCCACGTGGTAGAAAGAGGACATGTTCCTTCAAGATGTCCTCTGATCTTCACACGTACATTGAAACATGTACACACAATAAAAAAAAAAAAGAAAAAAAATTGCTAAGTGTCTCATTGTTTAGACACTTTTTTTTTCTGTCTCCAGTAATGAAGTTAATGTTTTGTAGTGGTAACACTTAAGAGCCTGTTTTTTAACATTTATTTATTTATTATTGTCCCCGAGGTACTAAAAGCATAGCCTGCTTTCTCAGTGTGTGTAGGGCAGGGATGGCTGGCCTGCAGAACTGCCTGATTTCTACAGTGATGACCTGGTATTGACATATGGTCCTCATAGCTTCTCAATAAGTATAGGGTGAAAGATGGAACTACTCTCTCCCAGGATGTGCCCAGCCATAGCAGCAGATTGGGGGAAGAAGTGTTGGGTGGGGACCTGGGCCTCAGGTGCTCCTGCACTTCCACAATTTTCAGTCTTTCAGTCTCTGTTTCGCCATTTCCCCTGGGTCTCAGACTTCCTTCTGTTGTCTTCCTGTGTGACTGACATACCATAGGCTGCAAAAGTCTGTTGGCTCTGTTGGATGCCATTGTTTTTACTCTGTTGTCCCAGGCAGTCCTTACTGCTATGATGGTCAAGGCTGTCTCGATGACTAAAGTCTCTGGGAGTCTTCTAAATCTTTTTTCCTTCTGTCTGAAAATTGCGAGACTAGGATGTGTCTTAGGGTTGGGTTGCTTATCTTCATAGATACAAGATGAACCCCCAGTTCATTTTAGTATTTCACCTGCTGGGCCTGGTGGTATAGGTATGTAATCCCAGCTACTCAGGAGCCCAAGACAGGAGAATCATATCCTCAAGGCCAGCCTAGGCTATAGAACAAGGTTAACCTTGGCAACTTAGTGAGACCCTGGTTCAAAATAAAAATAAAAGGGGCTGGAGAGATATCTCAGCTGTTAAGAACACTGACTGTTCTTGCAGAAGACCCTGGTTCAAATCCCAGCACCTACATGGCAGCTAAAAACTGTCCGTAATTCCAGTCCCAGGGGATCTGACAGTCTTGTCTGACCTCCTTGGGCACTGCACGACACCAGGTGTACTTACCTACATGCAGGCAATACATGCATACACATAAAATAAAAATAATAAATAAAATATTTAAATAAAAATAAAAAAGAAGGCTGGGGTTATAGCTCAGTAGTATAGTGTTTTCATGTGACAGACCAGGTTTAGTCTACAGTATAAAACAGAGTATTTCATAATTTCATAATCAAGAGCAAAGTATTTGATAATTATTCTGAATGTTTGTTATATGATATATGTCTTTTAAAGTTCCGGGGAGGCCAGTGAAATAGTTCAGTGGGTAAGGGCACTTGATGGATCAGGGCAATCCCGATGACCTGAGTTTAATACCTGGGATTCATATGGTGGAAGTACTGAATCCCAAAAGTTGTCTTCTAACTTCCACATGTACACATGTGCACATCCACACATATGTGTGCACACAAAATAAACACAAATGTAATAAAATATTTTAAGTTCTGGGGACATGGTAGTGAAGAAAACATACAAGGGGCTGGAAAGATGGTTCAGCAGTTCAGAGCACTGGCTGCTCTTGCAGAGGACCCAGGTTCAATTCCCAGCATCCACAGGGCAGATAACAACTGTCCATAACTCTAGTTCCAGGGGATCTGATGACCTCTTCTGACTTCCTCAGGCATTGCAAACACAGGCACACTTAATACATACTCAGAAAAGATGCATACATATAAAAATAAAAAGATATATAAAATAAATAAAAAGAAGACATACAAAACTCTACCTTGGTGGGTTTTTCAACTATGTATGTGTTAGTTTTCTGTCACTATAACAAACACCTGAGACAATCAAATTATAAAAAGGAAAGAGTTGTTTGGGCTCACTATTTTAGAGGTTTTGTTTCTTTGGCCTGTGGGGAGGCAGCATATCATGGCAGAAGCCTATGGCAGGACAGATTCAGTCACCTCACAGCAAGGAAGCAAAAGACAGAGAGGTGGCACTAGGGTCCCAAATCCCCTTCAAAGGCATGCCCCAATTACCCAAAGACTCCCCATAGTTTTCTTCCCATACTGTATCTTCTTCATGTTTTATCCTAAAAGGCTGGTGTTGCTCCTGCTTCCTTTTAACCTCTTCATTAGTATGCCTCACTCAGCATGTAGGCTCCCTTGTCTATCTGTCTTCCATCTAATAATCCAGTTTCCCACAAGCCCATTCACTCCAGCTGGCAGGGCCAGTCTAACATGATGAAGCACCCTCTTCCCCCACCATCCTTGACTCCTTTTCTGATCTTCCTGAATAGGCAATGGCGTGCTCTCAGATCCTACATTTCACCGGAGAGATCCGTCTCAGAGAACAGGACTATCAAGACCATTTCACCACTTTCTTCTTTTACTTCGGAGCTAGGGGCTTTCTCACAGAAATCAGATTAGCTTTCTTCCTCATATTCAGACTTTCCTCTAATTCATGTGGAAATTCAACAAGAGCAAGTGGGTGGTTTTGGGTTTTTATACTCTGTTCAAAAGAGAATTGAGGGAAGGAGAAAGGAGGAAAAGGAGGACAAAAATCAGATCGTGCCCAGTTCCCACTCAGAGAGCGAGCCTTGGACAGAGCAAAGGTGGAAGACATGGCTGGCTGACTCTGCCCCTCGCAGTGGGTCCCCAGGGTCCCACATGCCTCTTACACTGGAAGCATCTCTTCATGAGAAGTAGGGTCCTTAAGTCAACGGATCAGTATTATTCAAATAACATGACCCATAAGGCAAGTCATCTACTTCATCTTGTGTCAACCAGAGAAACAGCCACCTGTCCCTTTTCTGGAAGGAAAATTGTCTGACAGGTAGTACTGTATAGTACAGAAATTCATGGGTAATTTAAAGAATTTCCATGAGTAACTGTGATGATATGAGGTAGTCGTATAGGAAGACGTTAGGATCAATCCTCAGATAAGGTATCATTCCACTGTAGACTTGTTAACCACAGTGTCCTAGAGGCCAGTCTCTTGATTAAGTTGGGCAGATATCTCTCCCAGAGTTTCCAATTTATAGGTCCTTGGTAACCTATAGCATGTCTTTGTACAGTTAAGGTGAATCAATCAGATTCCATGTCTCTGCCCTTGTTTTAGAAGCTTATACATTTATGTTTTTTTAAAAAATTACTTTTAAATTCATTTATTTTTATATGTATGAGTGTTTTGCCTGCATGTCAGTGTGTGCACCTATGTCATGCAATGACCATGGAGGCCAGAAGAGGCCACTGGATTCCCTGAACCTAGAGTTAAAGATGGCTTTTAGCCACTATGTGGGTGCTAGAAACCAAACCCAGGTCCTCCAGTCCTTTTTATTTTTATATGTATATGAGTGTTTTGCCTGCACCCATGTGTGCAATGCCCACAGAGGCCAGAAGAGGGAATCCCTTATTAGCCGCCACATGGAAGCTAGGAACTAAACCCAGGTCCTCTGCCAGAGCAACCAGTGCTTTTAACCACTGAGCCATCGCTCTAGTCCCAGTTTATTTCTTTAAAACTTTTTAGATCTTTTTATTAAACAATAAGGCCCAAGCACAAATCTCAGCCTCAGCCTGCCCGGGGTCAAGGTGGGAGCAGTAACACCCATGGGGCTGTCACCTCCTGTGACAGCGCCTTCTTCTGAAATCCCTCCTCAGGCTGAGGCGGTTCTTGGGAGAGGGGATGATTCTTCTCAGCTATGTGTCCATGACAGCTTGCTTGGCTCATTTCTCTTCTTCATCAGAATTTGCTGTGAGCATTTAATGACTATGGACATTCCTATTAATGAAAACATTGTAGTGGTGGGATGCTGTTTTCTAACTTATTGTGTGTGTGTGTGTGTGTGAACATATGTATGTGCAGGTGAAGGCCAGAGGACAACTTTGGGTGGTGTTATTTTGCTGCTGTCCATTTATTTATTTATTTATTATTTATTTGTTTGTTTATTCATTTATTTATTTATTTATTTATTTTTGAGACTGTGTCTCTCACTAGCCTAGAACTTGATAACCAGACTAGGTTGGCTGGCCAGAGAGCCCCAGGGATCCACCTTTTTCTGCCACTATGCTTGTTTTTGTTTTTTGTTCTTTGTTTTTGGGGGTTTTGTTTGTTTGTTTTTTAATATAGGAATTGAGTACAGATTCTGGTGCTCGCAAGGTGAGTACTTTACTCACTGAGTCAACTCCCCAGTCCCTGTGGGTTTTTTTTTTTTTTTTCAATTTTGTTGTTTTGTTTTGAGACAGGGTCTCACTGGGCAATCCTGCCTGGCTTGGAACTCCCTATGCAGACCAGGCTGGCCTCGAATTAACAGAGATCTGCCTGCCTCTGTCTCCCACGTGCTAGGATCAAAGGCATGTACCACCATGGCCATTTTCTAACTTTTAAAAATATTTTACTTATTTCTATTATTTATTATTTTTATTTTATGTATATGAGTATATTACTTGCATGTAGATCAGTGCAGCCATGTTGTGCTGGTGGAGGTCAGAAGAGGATGTCAGATCCCCTGGAGCTGGAGTTACAGATGGTTGTTAGATGCCATGTGGGTGTTGGGAATCAAACCTGGGTCCTCTGCAAGAGCAGCCAGTGCTCTTAACCACTGAGCCATCTCTCCAGCCCCCTCTTTTTTTAAGAATCCTATTGGAGTCTGCAAAAGCTTCTGCTACTCTTTGCTGTCAACCTACTCCTTCTCTTCCTCCTTCCTTTCCTTCCTCTTCTCCCCCCTCCTCCCCATCTCTTTTTCCTCCTCTCCTCTTTTTCTCTTGCCTTTTGTTTAGCCATGTGTTCCCTGGACTCCATTATAATCATATATTATAATCATATGGGACTACTACTGTGGTCTACTGTTGGCTAAAATGTGCTGTCTGATTTGTGTTCTTTTTGAGAACCATCTCTCAGGTTGCTACTGGGCTCTGTTCATAAGTTTATGCAAGAATTGTGGATGATGGTGTTAATGGTAGACAGCTGTGCTGGATAGCTTTAATTGTCAACTTGACAGACCTGGGTTGAGGGAGTCTCAATTGGGGAATTGTCTCCATTGGACTGGCCTGTGGCCATGTCTGTGGGGCATCTTCTTGGTTATGGAGTGATATGGGAGGGCCCAACCCACTGTGGGTGGTGCCACCCCTGGGCAGGTGGGCCTGTGTTGTATAAGAAAGCAGGTTGAGTGGGGGCCAGGGAAGCAAGCCAGTAAGCAGCATTCTCCATGGCTTGTGCTTTAGCTCCTGCCTTCAGGTTCCTGCCCTGAGTTCCTATCTTGGGCTCCTTGATGAACTCTATCCTGGGAGATGTAAGTCAAATAAACCCTTTCCTCCCCAAATTGGTATTGGCCAGTGTATTTTGTTACCACAATGGAAAAACAAACCAGAACAACAGCAGAGGATGTGTTTCTTCTGCTCACATCAGCCTCTTCTATGAATTGGGGAATTCTTTATTTTTTGAACTCTGCCTCCCCATGGTGGAAGCTAGAAAAATTCCCATTTTTCTGGCAGATGGTGTACTACATATAACTTAAGATGCCACAAGCCAGATGCACTTGCATGAGGCTAAGTGGTACTGAATTCTCTGTGGTGGGGACAGTGGAAGATTCATCTGGTTTCTAGAGGCAGCAGGCCACCCCACAGGGTGTCTATCTGTGTGGTGCCCCATAGGGCAAAATATTTGCAGGTAGATGGCCTCTAAGCTTGGCACTTGGATGCTTTTGAGATGTTGTCTCTAATAAAGTCTTCTTGAGCTTGAGCCAGCTAGCGAGGAGTCTGTTGCTTATAGCCAAGGGCTCTTACTGATACACAAGAGAAAGGCAATAATCAAGTTAAGATGATTTCCCACAGAGCTCAGAGTCAGCAGGAGGTTTACATGCAGTGATGAGAGTGCCAGGCGGGGGTGACACAGTCGAGGCCTCTCTGAGGAGAGACTTGAAATATGACGAGGAACCAGCCATGGAAAGATGAAGGTTGAGGAGTCTGCTGGGTAAGGGAGCAGAGAATATAAAGGGCGATCTGAGGGTACTGGAGCAGAGGGAAAGTTGGTATGTTTGGGTTAAGTGGCGGTAGATAAAGAGGGACATGAGACTGGAGTGTGGAGATCAGCCAAGCCTTGAAGATCACAGCCAGCAGCCCCCAGAGGGTTATGTATACATTGTATATATGTATGTATGTTGGGACAGGTCTCACTACATAGCCCTGGATGGCCTGGAACTCACTATATAGACCATACTGGCCTCAAACTCATGGATAATCCTCCTATCTCTTCTGGCTTCAAATATTCTATTAGCTGAAGGTGACTTTGAACTTTTTTTTTTTCTGTCTTTTTTGAGACAGGGTCTCCCTGTAGCTCCAGCTGGCCTGGAACTCACTATGTAGACCAGGCTGGCTTCGAACTCACAAAGATCTGCCTGCCTCTGCCTCCTAAGTGCTGGGATTAAAGGCGTGTGCCACCGGCTGACCTTGAACTCTTGATCCTCCTGTTTCCACCTCCCAAGTGCTGAGATCACAGGCATGTACCACCCCACTTTAAAAAAAAGGTCTCGTTTTATAGCTCAGGCTGATCCTAAGCTCTCAATCCTTTTGCTTCAGTCTCTCACGTGCTAGAATTTCAGTCGTGCATCATTCCACTCAGTTTCCAATCCATGACTTGACTATAATTTATGAAAGACCCTGAGTCAGAACTACCTAGATAAGCAGCATCAAAATCCTGACTGATAAGTGTGTGAGATACAAGTATGTTCTTTTCAGCCATTAAGTTTGGGTAATTTTCTCCCTCCATCCCTTGCTCACAGTTGGTGTGGGGTCTGACTGGTGAGTGCCCATGCTTCAGATGTTAGCTGTTTTGACTGTCATTCCTAGTAGGGGTTAGGATGGAGAAGAGACAAGGCTGTGAGTGAGAGGAAGGTATATTGTAGAAGCAGGGGCAAGGACCGAATCATCCATGTCACTGGAAGACAGCAAAGACCCACTCAGCTTTACCATGGTCTCAGCCCTCCGCACTCAGGTTTTCTCAGGGCTCCCAAGTTTCTATGTCCTCACTGTAAATGCTCTAACTAGGGATGGCATAGGTGAGCTGTCTCCCTCATTCCATCAGGAATGATTCCAGACCTGACACTGGAGGGTTGGGCTGTGGGTTTGTTCTCTGTCCTGGGCTGGGCACAGGCACCTTCTCTGCAGCAATAGTGTCTGTCCCGTGGCCACACCATGCCTTATGTCAGCCTCTAGTCAGGTGGGATGGGGCACTGGGCAAGGAGCCTTCCTCTGCTTCTCCCATGGGGATGGGCTGGATCTCACAGACTCTGGATGCTGAGTCCTTTGTTGTGCTGCCTGTACCTGACATCTGGTTTGGATTGATGTCAAGGGTGTTTGACTAGAAGGGGCCAGAATTTCAGCTCACTCTAACACTTCCTGAAAGCAGATATTGAGCGCTTCTTTCCCATTTTATTTTATTTTATTTTATTTTATCTTATTTTATTTTATTTTGGTCTTTTTGAGACAGGGTCTCCCTGTAGCCCCAGCTGTCCTGGAACTCACTATGTAGACCAGGCTGGCCTCGAACTCACAGAGGTCCATCTGCCTCTGCCTCCCAAGTGCTGGGATTAAAGGCATATGCCACCACGCCCAGCTTCTTTCCCTTTTTATAAAACCATTTTCTTTTTTGGCGTTCATTACACAATAATTAAATATCACAGTATTAAAACCCACAAACAAAACTGGGCTAGGGATGTAACTCTATTGGTTGAATGCTTGCCTAGTATGAATGAAACCCTGAGTTTGATCCTCAACACTGCATAAACTCAGGGGGACCTGAAGTTCAAGATCATCCTCAACTATCATGTGAGTTCCAGGCCATCATGGGTTATGCGAGCAACTGTGTCAAAATGAAAGAGGGGACAGTGAGATGGATCAGAAGGTAAACGTGCTTGCCATCCAAGCCTGCATCTAACTACCTGAGTTTGGTCCCTGAACCCATGTTAAAAAGCTGGATACAGTGGCACACATTTGTAATTGGAACAGCCTGGAAGCTCACTGGTCAGCTAGTCTGGAGTATGCAGCCTGGCAGAAACAATAAGAGACCCTGCTTCGAAAACTAAGTGGAAGGGGGCGGTGGCTTATGGAGCAACAGCCACAGGGCTCTGCTAGGCTGAAGCTCAGAAAAGTCTAACTTTCCCCTTTTCTCTCTCTTGTATCAGTCTTCACCCCTCCACCAGGTGGCTGCTCACAAGTGACAAGGTTTTCTCTGTTCCTCTCTTCCATGTTCCTCTTTCCAGCAGCTGCTGAGGTTTATAGCTTGCCTGCCCTGTTTTTTTTTTTTTTTTTTTTAATTCCTAAACTCTAATAAAATTGTCCTTGAGCTTAAAACAAAAGGAAACAAAAATCAAGGTGGAAAAGCTGTCCTCTGACCATGCACCCTGACATGTGTGTATAAACTCACACATATCACACACACACACACACACACACACACACACACACACATAGAATAATAAATAAAAATAACCCCCTCAAACAAATACCTTCTCCTCGCACTCTTGTTATTTTGATGACTGCCAACTCCCTTTGATACAGAAATTCTTTTCTGAGGGTAGCTGAGTCTGGATTTCCAAAAGATGAGTTGCTAGAAGTTGATCTGTACATTTCCATGTTGACAGGTTTTTCCAAAAGCCCCTCAGATGACTCACTGAAAGGAAAGCTGCCCATGGTCCACAGGGCCATTCCTTTCCTCTCACAGTCTAGGTATCATCCATGCTTTAAATGTGCATTTCTCTCATCCCTCATAAGCATAAATGTCATTTCTCAATGACAGTTTCCTTTCTGAACTGCCTGTTCTTACCCCTGGACCATTTCTGTATTGGGATAGAAAGATTTAACCTCTGCTGCAAAAGTTCTTTGTTTTTGGGTGATCATGTGTGGTGCCCGAATTCTCTGTCATTTGCTCTGTATCTTTGTTGTGGTCTCTAGCTCTATTTCTGAGGTTAAATCTGTTCTTCCTTAGGGCTTCTAAAGATTTTGCTTAGAGAGGTTTTCTCTATTCCAAGAATATAAAAATATTTTATAATGCTTTCTTCCAGGATCGCAATGATTTCTGTTGATAGTGGGGGCCAAACTCTTCTCCAGAGAGTCTTTGTCTTTTTGTCTTGTTTTTCTTTTTGAGATAGGGTCTCCCTGTAGCCCCAGCAAGAGTATTTGTCTTGATTTTCAGTCCACCAGTGGTGTAACTTTCCTTCAAAGCAGAGGCAGTCTTTCAAACCTTTGTCAATGATGCAAAAGATGCATTTCGATGTTCAAATTAGTATATATTTATGGAGATATAATCTCTCTCTCTCTGTCTCATGTGTGTGTGTATATATATACACACACACACTCACACATACTCACACATATATGTATGTGTGTGTATGTGTGTTGGTATGCATATGGAAGCCAGAGGTAGATATCAGGTGTCTTCCTCAATCCCATGTTTTTGTTTTTGTTTTTAGTTGGAATGGGGCCTTTTCTTTCCCATGGGAATTCTTTATTTGACCACTGAAGTATGGGCTTAAGGTGCTAAATAAGATTTAGACTAGATGGGCACACTGTACAGAGGGGCCCAGGCAGAGGTAGGAAGCATTGTGCAGCTCAGGGGACCTGAGGCTGGGGTACCTGTGGCAGAGCCCTCTGGTGGTTCAGGAGGTGGTCATTGCTACTCTACCTGGTCTTCCACCACCTGGCTCCTGTATGTTCTCTTTTTCACCTCTATTCTGGGTAGCTTGTCTGGAGTCTTGGGATCTCTATACAGTCACACTCCCAGGGCAGCTGGGCAGAACTGGCAGAGTAGCAAGAGCTGTGTAGCCTGTTGGTAAGGCCTTCCACCATCCATGACATGAGTTTGACGTGGGTCTCTGCCTTATTTTTCCTCAGACAAGATTTCTCATTGAACTGGAGCTCTCTGATTCAGTTCTAGCTAGCGAGAGCCAAGGATCTTTTCTCTGCCTCCTCAGTGGATTATGGGTGGGTGGAGCCACATGGCTTTTATGAGGGTGATGGAGATTGAATTTAGGTGCTCAGTAAGCACTTCAACAACTGAACCATTTCTGCAACCCCAGAATCTTCATAAATGGTTATGTTACTTTTGTATTTCTTACTCTGTGAATGCCAGGTCAGATCCTTGTCCTGAGTTTTCTGTTAGCCACTGGGTTTTATCTTACTGTGTATAAAAGAAATGAGCCGTAGGTATGGTAACTCACTCACAGAGTAAATACCCCTCCTCCACATGCACACATGGGTCCTTATTTCCCCACTGTCTGCTAACAGCATGGGCTGCCAGCTGCTTGGTGCAGAGCCCTTGCTATATCTGTCTAGTGGCCAGAGCCACTCTTGCTTCCTGTCCTAGCCATCACTGGACTGAGTCCCTAAGGCAGGCCCATTTTACACATAGCCCCTCTTCTGAGTACACTGAGGGTTGGATTGTTTGCTTTCAGTTCAATTACATCTATTTACCTTTCACTTCATAGGAGCCTTTATTCCTAATAATACCTGATAATGGGGACATCCCAAAGCAGTTGCAACCTTCATAGATTTTTAAAATAGATTTTTTTTTCACTCATGTATAGGGATTTGGGTTGAGGTAGGAAACTTGAAACAAGTACTTAAGCTGCTATCTTGATTTTTCCTTTCCATTGTTCATTTTTATATAATTGTAGAACTGATTTATTTCTTGTGAAGATTTTGTTGTTTTGGGTTTTTGAGACAGTATGTAATCCAGGTTGGCCTGGAACTCTCTTGGTGTGTGTATGTGGGGTGTGCTGTTATGTATGTAAGTGTTCACGTGGATGTGTGCAGGTGCATGTGTATGCTCACAAGAAGGTGAAGTCAGGGGTCAATGTCAGGTGTCTTCTTTGCTCTCTCTACCTTAGTTTTTGAGACAGGGTCTCTCACTCAACCCGGTGCTCATCAGTTCCGCTAATCTGACTGAGCAATGAACTCTGGGCACCTGCCTGTCTCTATCTTCCCCAGTTTTGGGGTTACAGACACGTACTACCACACCCAGCTTTGGCATGGGTGCTGGAGAGTGGAACGCAGATCCTCATGCTTATTCACCCAGCACTTTACTAGCTGAACCATCTCCCCACCCCTGGCCTGGAACTCTCTATGTAGCTCAGTGAGCTTCCTGACCAGCTGGGATTACAGATGTGTGGAACCACTCCCCACCTTCTTGTGGTTTTAAATTAAATCTTCTCTAACCTGTCAGGTCGAGATCATCTGCAGATGATGATCTTTCCCAGGCATCTGACTTTTAAACAAGCTTTCATTTCTGAGTTATACTCTTATCTATTAAAATGAGATGACCAGGGAGACATTTTTTAATTAAAAGGTAAAAACTGACTTCTAGATGACAGGCTACTGGTGGGCTGTGGTAGGCTGGAAGTCTTGAAACAGTCACTACAAGGCCACAAGAACCTGGAGGTTCTTGTCACTGGTGAGGTAATGGTGCCCTCTCTAGTCAGGACTGGTCTCAAATGTGTTTTCTTGGCAATTCACTTAAATGAACATTGGCAATTAATGGATACAATAAGAACATTCATGGTCTGGTCTCGGAGTCCCATATGGTCCTACACATTGGAAGTTCTGTGGTATCTTGAACCTTTTCTTCTGTGGCCCCACAAGATGTTCCAGACTGAAAGGGTTCAGGGCTCAGTTTGAGAGACGCTAAAGGCCATGTCAATCCTTGGGTGATAGACTGGCATTTTAAAGGTCTTGGGAAGTCCTTGAATGCAAGGGCAGAGCAAGGTCTTTACTAGGAACAGGTACCCCAACCCTGCATAAGTTCCATTTTGTGCACCCTTCCTCAGCACTCTGCAGGACCAGTGCTTGCCAGGCCTTGCCCTGAGGAATGCTGGTTCCCGGTGGGAAGTGATGGAAAGTAGTGGTTGGGGGGTGGAGTCACATCCAGAGGCTAGCCCAAGGAGCTTTGAGAAACTGAAGCAGCCGGAAGTGACACATTTCATCAGCTTCCACTGTCTTGTCTCAAAGAAAGGGCAGACTGTCACAGGTGTGTAGAGAGAGACAGACCAACCCCAGGCAAGGAGAGGTAGAACTGTACCACCACAGCCCCCAACCCCCTTGGTCCCTGAAGCGATGCTGCTCCCAACAACAGGGCCTTCCAGAATCGTCTCTCTAGGGCACTATCATTAATCTGATTCAATTTCAGTGACTTCCAGCCTCTGTGTCTCTCCAACAGTGCTAAAGACTTGTGAGAGAGTGTATCTGATGGGCCTGTGTGGAACATCCAGGATGTTCTAGCATCCCGGAACTCCATGACCCAGTTCTGGGAAGGGAGGGCCCAAGCAGTTTCCATTTTGCATGGCTCCACCCTAGAATCAATAAGAAGACCCCCCCAGACGGTTGCAGAGATTTTGGAGGAAAGCAAAGCCCCTGCAGAAAGCAGCTGAGGAAGATTCTGGTCTTAAAAGGCCAGGCTTGGAACAAGTAGAAAGCAAGTGCCCTCTGAGGTTAATCTGGAAGTTCCTGAACCTTGGTGCCTGAACAAGATGGAATGCAGCTGCTGGCTCCCAGCCAGAGCAGCTCCGAAGGGGGCATGGAGGCTCCCAGGAGACCCTTCTGAGTGGTCTGGCAATAAAGCACACATTTAATACAAAGAAAAAGCCAGGTGTGGTGGCACATGCCTATAATCCCTGTGCTTGTAAAGTAGACGCAAGATCAAGTATTCAAAGTTGTCCTCAGAGACCAACATGAGCTATAGGAGACCCTGACTCAAAACAACAACAATGGTGACCACAAAACCCAAATCAAAAAATAACAGCAGCAAAAATAAAAGCTAACATTTAGGAGTGCATCCTGGGAGCAGGCATGATGCCATGAAACAGGCATTGCTTCCCATTTTATAGATAAAGAAACTGAGGTACACGGGGCATGGTGGTGCATGCCTTTAATCCCAGCACTCAGGAGGCAGAGGCAGGCGGATCTCTGGGAATTCAAGGCTAGACTGGTCTACACAGTGAGTTCCAGGTCAGCTAGGGCTACAGAGAGACCCTGTCTCAAAAAGGCAAACAAACAAAAAACCCAAGGTACAGAACAGAGCCACTGACTTGCCTCATCTTCACAGTGAAGGTGGAGAACAGACTTGCACCCATGTCTGTCACTTCTGAGCCTGTAAGCTCAGTCCCTAAAGAAAACTGCCTCTAGGACTGTTCCTGTGCAGAGCCCCGGTTTCTGCCTCCTGTCCTGGCCCTGTTATCTGGGGTGTCTCCTTTCACTCTCAGAAGAGTCTTGTTTGGATGATGCATTTTAAGACTTAGGGGGGGCCTAGATTATCACAGCAAGACACTAATGGGAAGCTTATAAAATCTAGTTGACAGCTGCCCTCTGTGTCCAGACATTCTAGTCAACAGCTGCCCCCTGTTCAGGGATTCTGGCTACCATGCTTATTCTCTTGAGCCCTTCGTATCATTGTGGTGAGGTTGGCCCTAACTGTCTGGCCTCACTGGGAGCTTTGTGAGACTCTCAGTACTCAAGGCTCTTCCTTATATTTGAATGAGAGTTCGGTCTTCCTGTGCCACCTCCTATAGGTAAAGCAGTTTGTCCTCAATCCACAGAGTCACTTTTTGCAGTTACAGTTAATCTGTTGACAACCACAATTCAAAAATATGAAATGGAAAGTTCCAGAAATAATTCATATTTTATTTTTTCTCTTTTTATTTCCTTCCTTTTTTTTATTCCAAGACAGGATCTCATGAGGATGACCTCAGTTTTACTATGTAAAGGGGGAAGACCTTGAACTCTAGATCTTTTGCCTCCACCTCCCAGGTGCTGAGATTCCAGGTATGTGCCACAACAACTGGCTTTTTTTTTTTTTTTTTCTTTTTCGATAGGATCTTTCTATTTTGGCCCGAATGGTCCTATGCTCCT
>NW_008355474.1:534496-563072 GCF_000622305.1 Nannospalax galili | reverse complement strand
ATCTGGCTTTTTTTTTTTTTTTTTCCTTTTGCGATAGGATCTTGCTATGTTGCCCAGATTGGCCCTAAACTCCTGGGCTTAAGAAATCCTCCTGGCTCAGCCCCCCAAGAAGCTGGGGCTTAGAGTAGCTGCCACCATGCCAAGTTTTGACTATAAAATATTGTTATAGCCAGGCGTGGTGGCACACACCTTTAATCCTAGCACTCAGGAGGCAGAGGCAGGCGGATCTCTGTGAGTTCAAGACCAGCCTGGTCTACATAGTGGTTCCAGGACAGCTGGGGCTACAGGGAGACCCTGTCTCAAAAAGACCAAAACCAAAAAAAACATTGTTATAATTGCCCTGCTCCATTGTGTTACTGTTATTTATCGCCTCTAATTTATGCATTAAGCTTTCTCACAGTGGGTACATTTAGGGCCATCTGAGCTTCAGGCATCTGCAGAACCTCTCAGAAGTTGTCCCTGGTGGAAAGTGAGGACTTCTGCACTACCGCAGCTCCTGGTACTCTCAGTCCAGGGTAGCCATATTCTGAGTAGTTTTCTCCAGTAGTTCAAATCTGCACTGAGTCCTGGAAGCAGGGCCTGTACTCTCCACTCAAACTAGGCTGTCTGGGACAGGAGGCAGGATGAAAAAAATGACACTGGGTGCTAGTGAGTCGGGTACTGGGGAGTTAGAATTGAATCAGACAGCCTCTCAGGAAGATATGATGGTACATGACTTTGATCCCAGTACTCAGGAGGCAGAGGCAGAGGCAAGCAGATGAGTTTGAGGCCAGTCTGGTCTACATAGCAAGTTGCAGGCCAGCCCAAGCTACATATTGAGACCCTGTCTCAACCCCTCCCCTCAAAAACAGAAACCAACCAACCAAACAAACAAAAAACTCAAAACAAAACAAAACAAAAAAACTAGACAATCCTTGCCTCAAGTTTCTCACAGATGGGAAGGCAGACTCTCTTCAAAAAAATAAGCTTTTCAATTAAGCCATGAACTGAGTGACACATATCTGTAATCCAAATATTTGGGAGGTAGAGGCATAGAGGCAGGAGGATCAGAGTTCAAGGTCAGCCTCGACTACATAGTAAGTTCAAGATCAGTTTGGACTATGTGAGTTCCTGCCCCAAAAGGAAGAGGAGGGGGAGGGCAGAAGGGGAAGGCGGGAGAGGGATGAGGGAGGGGGAGGGGGAGGAAAAGGAGGGAGGAGAAAGAAAAGAAAGTCATGAGAACAAAATACAACTCAAAACACAAAAACAAACAGAAAAAGTATATCAGTCAGTTATATGCCTCAGCAACTCTGCATAACAAATAGCTCCATAATTCAGTGGCTTATTGTTACAAGTATTTTTTTCTGCACCTGGGCATGGTGGTACACACCTTTAATCCCAGCACTAGGGAGACAGAGGCAGGTGAATCTCTGTGAGTTCAAGGCCAGCCTGGTCTACATAGTGAGTTCCAGGACAGCTGGGACTACAGAGAGACCCTTCCTCAAAAAGACCAAAAAAAAAAAAAAAGCAATTTTTTCTGGTTTGTGTGTCCGTAGATTGCCTAGGACAGCCTTGCTAATTTCCACTGGGCCTTCTAGATTGACTTCTGGGCACAGCTTTGTTCTTCTGGAACCAAGGGCTAATCAGAGGGGAGTGCAGCTCATGGCAATGGCAGAAGCAGAAGAGGGTGAGCTGTGCTACCCAGCCAAAGTAGGGCTTTGCCCCAGGTCATGTCTCTACACAGCTCATGGGCCAAACAAGTCCCAAAGCATGAAGGTACCTGCTCTCTGGGTTTGGGCCTCGATCCCAGTTATTTTCTTTTTAATAAAAAAAAAATTATCTTTATGTGTTTTGCCTGCATGTATGCAAGTGCGCTCGTGTCCTACAATGCCTGTGGAGGCAAGAGGAGGGCATTGGATCCCCTGGAGCTGGGGTTACAGATGGTTGTTAGCTGCCATGTAGGTGCTGGGAACTGAACCCATGTTCTCTACAAGAGGAGCCTGTACTCCTAACTGCTGAGCCATCTCTTCAGAAAACCCCCCCCCCCCCCCGCCCCGCAGTCATTTCCAATTCTAAAACTTCAACTGTATGTCATCAAATAGAAGTTCAAGGCTCTGGCTCTTAGCCAGTAATGCTGGAATTACAGCGGTGGTGCCTTGTATATGGGTCTCAGTGGACATGGGGCATTAATCAGCCTCCTTTAAAATGCCATCCACCCCCACTTCAGGGAAGCAGCTTGTACGCCTGTGGCTATGATCAGTGCAGCCCTTCTTGGAAAGAATCCTTGATGACAAAGTCTTAAGGGGAATGAAAATAATTGAGGAATGGGAAGTCTGGTCTGAAAGGACAGGCTGGAGCAAGGAATCCATACCCGGAACTGGGGCCAAACAATGGTGGGAATGAAGGTTACTGGACAGGACGTAAATAGTGTAAGCCTTGACAATGTGAAAACGTGAACTCATAAAATGTGGGAGGGGAAGGAGTTAGGAAATGACAATGATCTCATTTCCTCACCCTAAACCCCAGGTTGTGGGGAGATGCCATCTGCAGTCCCAACCTGTGTGCAGAAGGAAGACTCTAGCCACTTAGTTTTTCTTTAGAAAAGTACTTTAGAAACATAAGTATTGTAACTTTGTGGCTTGGCAACTTTTCTCAGTTACATTTAGATTTCCTTTTGTTCTGTTAAATTTAAATACCTTTTCTAAAAAGCACGTTACTGTACGAGCCCATCTTCCTACCTGCTTGTACTTTTGTCTGAATATCTGGGGTATGGATGTCTGGGTGTCCTCTATGATTATTTCTGGGTGCTGTGTTTCCAGACCACTTGGAAACCTTGCTTTTGGTACTGTTTATTGCTGTTTGCATTTATTATAATAAATGTGCACTATTTTTTAAAAAGCAAAGCTTTTTTCTTCCTCACAGTGCTGGGGATCAAATCCAGGGTCTCACATGTCAGGTAAGTGCTATATATCATTGAGCTCCATCCCCAGGCCAATAAAACCTTTAAAAAAATATTATTGTCTTTTTGAGACAGGGTCTCCCTGTAGCCCCAGCTGGCCTGGAACTCGCTATGTAGAGCAAGCAGGTGGGCCTTGATCTCACAGAGATCTGCCTGCCTCTGTCTCCCAAGAGCTGGGATTAAATGTGTGTCCCACCATGTTGGCTTAAAAATTATTTTTATTTCATGTGTCAGTGCCTGTGTGTATGTACATGCACATGAGGCCAGGAGAGGGCATTGGATCCCTTGGAACTGGAGTTACAGAAAGTGATCTGCCATCTGCATGCTGGGAACTAAACCTGGGTCTTCTTCAAGAACATCAAATGCCCTTAATCTCTAAGTCATCTCTCCAATCCCTTAGTCAAGTTTTTTAAATGCTTCTTTTTGTACATAAAAAATTATTTTTATGTGTATTTTGCCTGCATGTATATAAGTGCACCATGTGTGTGCAATGCCTGAGGAGGTCAGAGGAAGGCATAGGATCCCCTGGAGCTGGAGTTACAGATGGTTGTTAGCTGCCATGTGGGAACCAAACCAGGGTCTTTTGGAAGAGCAGAAAGTGCTCTTAACCACTGAGCCATCTCTATAGCCTCCCCCGCCCCTTTTTTAAAAAACATTTGTGTGTGTGTGTGCATATGTGCACGCATGCACACACGCGCATGCGTGCAGTCAAAGGCTAACCTTCAGAAGTTTGTTTTTTCCTTCCACCATATGGATTCTGGGGATTGAACTGAGGTAGTGAGGTTTGCTCATAAAGCAACCTTTACCTGCTGAGCCATTTTGCTGGTACAGTAAATCCTTTTAAAAATGAAGATACATCTCAGGAAAACAGAAAAAAAAATTTTCCTTTGCCAGGGCCCTGTCTCACTAGTGCAGATGGCCATGCTCAATGAGGCAGCAGAGCAGAGACTGAGCCTGTTCCACAGGATTGTTCTGGAGGCAGCTCAGAGCCTTCCCCTGCAGAGGGGGACAATTCACTCTGCGGTGGGAACTTGTGGGTCGACCCTTCAGGATGTACTTGCCTTTTCTTTTCATATATATATAATTTGTGCTGGGGTGTTTGTTTGTTGTTTTGTCTATTTCACACAAACTAGAGCTACTTGGGAAGAAGGAACCTCAGTTGAGGATTTCCATCAGATTGGCCTGTGAGGGGGTTTGTGGGTCATTTTCCTGATAGCTACTTGATATAGGAGGGCCCAGCCCACTGTGGGTGATGCCATCCTGGTCAGGTGGGCCTGGGCTGTATAAGTAGCTGAGCAAGCCAGGGGAACAAGCAATAAGCAGTGTTCCTCTGTGGTCTCTGCTTCAGTTCTTGTGTCCAGTTTCCTGCTTTGAGTTCCTACTTTATTATGGACTGAACTGTAAGCCAAATGAACCCTTTCCTCCCTGTGTTGTTTTTGGCCAGAGTGTTTTATCACAGTAATAGAAAGCAAACTAACAATATTTTTCCTGAGATAGGGTCTCATGTAGCGAGGTTGGCCTCAATTTTGTTATGTAGTGGGGGTTGACTTTGAACTTCTGATCCTCCTGCTCCACATCCTAAATGCTGGGATTATATGTGTGTGTCAGTCTGCCCACCTTCAGGATGCATTTTCAAGCTTTCGCAATACAGCACTATGACATGTAGGAAGGCTTTAGAGTCAGGGTTTCCTGGGGCCAGGGCCTGTGCCCCCACTGCTCAGCTGGGTGACTGAGCCTCTCTATAAAGCCATCCTTGCCCTGCATTACTTTCAGGTTGCTGGAAGGGTCATATGACATGCAGTGTCCAAGAGTCTGCAGTGGTCACTAAGGATACTGATGAGCTTCTGTCATCATTTAGATTCAGTCCTCACCAACACCACTGCTCCAATGACCCAGGGGATCCAGTGGCTCTTCTGATTGTTTCCTGGTTCTGAGAGCCACTCTTACAGTCTCAGCTCCATCTAGTGTCCACATAGGACACTGCCACTTTGAAGGCCCCTATTGCAAACCTCAATCTCCATAGCTACATACAGAACCACAATAAGGTCTACTTAAAGCATTCCTCCAGTGCTAATATTTGATATTTTGAGCCAAGTGTTGTACAAATCCAGTATTCCTAAGGATTGGTGTATACTGTCTTTGAAAGGATAACAGATTCATGCAACAAATAGTTTATTAAAACAACCAACATTGACTGTGGGCTTTGGTGCTGTGCACCATTTTAAGGGTTTGAATTGTGTAAGCTCATTTAACACTCCCAGTCATGAAAAGGGGCGTTTGTTTTGGAGGTACACTCTGTAGGGAAGTGGCCCCTGTCAAGATGCTCATGCTCCAGTGGCTGGCTGTACACTCACGCACATAAGGACAACACTGAAGGACAACACTGACTGGACTCAGGGGCTATGGAAAGAGAACATGAAGTTGGGAGGATGTGGTGGGGGGTCTAAGACTTGGAAGGGGAATGGGGGAGTTTATAGTCAAAGTACATTGTATTCATATATGAACTTCTCAAAAGAATGAAAAATATGGAAAATTTGTCACAGCTGAGTGAAGGCAGAGGCTGCCTGTGAGGCAGGAGATGAGGAAGGAGCCAGGGGAGGTGGTCTGAGTGTCCCACTGGGCTCAGGCTGGATATGGAGTGCAGAGAGAATGGCTGCTCTGCAGCTACAGCATCTGGGAGGAGGCTGTGACCACAGGGGGCAAGCACCGTATGCACAGTTGGGAGGTACTGATTGGAGCACTCATGGCATGCCAGCCAGTGGGGATGTGGAATTCAAGTAAACAGCCATGGTCCCTGTTCTCAAAGACTCAGAACCCTGAGGGGAAGGTGGGTATGGAAGAGAGATTTAAAAAATTTATTTTTACTTTATGAGTGTTTTGCCTGCATGCAAGTGTATCCACATTGTGCAATGCCTGCAGAGGCCAGGTGTCAGATCCCCTGGAACTAGAATTATGGATGGCGTTAGCTCACCATGTGGGTGCTAGGAACTGAACCCGGGTCCTCTGCAAGAGCAGCCAATGCTCTTAATCACTCAGCCATCTCTCCAGATCTAGGAGGGAGTTTTATAAAGGCCAAGCAGAAGGTGGGTAGGGAGGTGTGTGGATGAGTCTGAGCTGACAGGCTGAAAACAGAGGATTGAAGGTGAGAGATTATAAGCTCAGAGGAACTGGCTCAGGTGGTCTGGGAACAGTGGTGAGGACATGAACCCAGGTGTGGAACAAGAAAAAATTCCTGGGGCCAGAGAGGATTGGAAAAGGGTGTGGCCCCAAGAGAGGACTTCAGTGTCAGGGAAGGGGCAGAATAGGGACTGACATGGGGCAGGACCTGGATAGGGCCAGAAGGGTTCAGAGTGCATAGGCAGAGGGAGTTTGCAGACAGGGTGACAGTTTGCAATGGTGGCGAGCTCATGCTTTGGGAAAGGAAGGAGACAGCATGGTCTGAGAAGCCGCCAGGCTTAAGGAAAGATTGGTTGCTTTTTTCTGTTTTAGGGAGGAGGCTGAGATAGAGGACCTAGGGGAAGGGCAGGCAGTTCTTAGAGGAAGAGCAGATTAATGGCACATGAAAAATGAGGTGCCCTGGGTGAGGGCACAGGAGGGGAAGGAGATATTGTGGGGATAGATTCAGACAAGTTTAGGGGACGAGGGGATGAAACAGGGAGTAGGAAGGGCAGCAAAGAGCTGGTCCTCACTGCTTCAGATGGCTGGATGAGCAAGTCTACCGAGGGCCTCAAGGTGAGCAGAGGACTGGGTTAGTGGTCAGAGCTGGCATGTTAGGGTTCTTCTGCAGGGAAAAGCTCAGCTGTGGAGAGTCAGGAGTGTCCTGTGGGAATTGTGGAGGCTACTAACCCTGAGGACCAGGCAGGGAAACCGGAGAGGTCAGGCATGCTGAGAAAAGTAGAATTCACATTGGTTTCAAGAACAGGGTATGTGTGGACCAGAGCAGAGATGGGAGGCTCTGGAAGGAAGGGTCAGAGGTGGGGTTTCTAAGATTTTAGGAGTCACTCCTGGTACAATCTCAAGGTGTGGCTGAGGGAGCATGCCTCTGAAGGAAAGGAGACTATGCTAGAAGGCAGCATAGAGAAAGGCAGGAAACACTGGGAGGAGGGGTCCAGGCTGGTCCAGGCCAGAGTAGCTCAGGGAAAGGGGTGGGGCCTACTGTGGTGGCAGAAGACTGAGTCATCTCCAGAGTGCCCTGACCTTGTTACCCAGTTTCAAAGGGTCAGTGTGCCTTACATTTGTAACAAGAAAGCTGGACAGTAAGATGGTGCAGGACCCAGACAGCAAAGGGCCAGAAAACATTAACTGCTGCCAAACAGGCAGATGGTGAGAAGCGTCCCACCAGTCCATGGTACCCAAGTGCATTGAAAACACCCAAGAAAAACACCAAGAGCAGATACAACCAGACTGTGCTGCTTTTAATTATGAAATATGTAAAATGCATTATAAAACTTGGAAGCTACTTTGTACAAAGTCCAATCTTTAAATATTGTTTAACAAAAGGCCTGGGAGTTAGGACACTGGCAGGAAGTCTGATTAGTTGCTGGGATGGTCCCATCTGTGAAGCAGTGGAAATGCTGGGAACCATCTATGCATAAATCAGAAGAGCCAAGGAGAGTCTGAACAGGAAATGTCTTGAGATATGCTCATGGGCATGATTACACAACCTTTAGATAATATACAGTAGACTTAGGAGAAAGGAAGTGGGGTAAAGGGGAATTGATGGTGATCTTGTCACGATCAAAACATTTTCTCCTCACACCGTATGTCCTAAAACCCACAACCACACAGGAAGAAGGAACGGAAATGCGTGCTGCTAAACTGCTAGTAAATGAGTACCGCTGACGTGACAAAGGTGAATATTGAAAAGTAGCTTTTTGGAAGTCTGTAGCCACTTCCAATGCTGAGGCCTAGGACAGGTTTGTCACAAAGGCAGCAATGAGTGCAGGTGTACATACTGAGGGGCAGGGTGACAGTCCTTGGGTGTTCTCAACATCATCTAGGTAAGGTGGGCTGTCTAGTGACCCAAACCTTCTCACATTGAAAGAACAGGCTGATGGACCTAAGGCAGATTTAACTCAGTGCTACACCAGTTGTCCTCTTTATCAGCTTTCTGGCACTCCAATCACTGGAGAATGCCCCAGGGGCAGCGCAATGCATTGTATGGGTCTTGGGGTCTCCTGTTATAAGACAGACTGCTGTGGTACGTGAACAGGGTCCCTGACATAATGATCCCATGGATAAGGCACACTATATAAAGAATAGATGATCCTGGAACCTTCTTGCTTCAAAAACAACTTTGAAAGGCTGAGATCCAATTTCAGGGGCCTCTGACATAGGAGCTGGCTTCTGTGGGCATGCTGGAGTGCTGGGAAGCATTACAAGAGAAAAACCCTTTTAGTTTAACAAAAGTCACGCCCTCTGAGATCTTAGGCATAAAGCATCTGAGAGTTTCACTGGGAATGAGGCTTGCAAGCAGAGGCCAGCGGCATTTTCCTGAGGTGGAAATCAGGCAAAGGGCTCTAGCTTGGTTTCCCAATTCAACAGAAGAGACTGAAGCAAACAGGTACACAGGAGTTCTTGGGCTTCAGAGGAAGGTGGAGTAAGGCACCATCGGGGTTGAGAGATCAGAAAGAAGGCCTGAGAAGACAGGTATGGGCACGTGGTAGATGGAAGGAGCCAGCATCCTGTCTTCAGGCTTTTCTTGCCATAGGCACAGCTGCCTTCTAGTGTAGCCTTGCTTTTCTGGGTCGGGGGTGATCCTCAGTGATACCACTGTGTCTCCAGGAAGGGCAGCAGCGTTCAAGCAGATTCTAGCATCTCAACTCCCCTTGTTCCCCTCCTGTGTCTGTGTGGCACCACTTTTCCCATTTAGGGCTAAGAGGCAGGTGGAAGTGGAAATCCAGTCAAATTATTTTATGATAAGGTGTTAATGAATAATGAATCAATTCCATGAATCAGCCCTTCATTTACCACAAACTAATTTCTCCACCTGTAAGTATGAACCTCTATTTTAAGCAATTTAGAGCAAAACATGGATCTGAGTGGGAAGATATTCTGATATGGGGACCTAGTCAGGATCCCGTGTGTCCCACACTTAGGGGGCTTGGATTCAGTCAGCAGAAAGTTCCTACCTAGCTGCTGAGGGACATATTCCCAAGGAGGACATCTGGTCATCTAGTGTTAAAGCAAATTCAAGTTCATGCTTAGCTCAAGCAAGGGCACCAGTGTGAGAATGCTAAAGCTCTGAGATTAGGCAGGGAACTGGCATGGCTACAGATTAGACTGCCTCACTGCACAGCAGAATTGTTCACTCATCCATGCCTGTATTCCATACCCAATTACACAGCAGCCAGGCACTTGCTAGGTCCTAGCGGTTCAATGAGGACTAAGGCATAGCTTCTGCCCTCTCAGAGCAGGTCTAGAGGGGTTCTATTAAACTCCTGATCACTGAGAAAGCACGCTGGGGAAGAACAGGGAAGTTAGGTTGCTATGTGCCTGACAGGACTTCTGGAAGCTCCCTGTGCTTGTCCTGAAGACATCTTATGCCTGTGACATATCTGTGGCCCCCTCTTTTCTCCCCTCTTAGAAGTCTCTTAGAAGCACTATCCTCTTTAGGCTCATCCAATTTCCAGGAGACTGTTTACAGTGACCAAATGAGAGTCTCCCTCTTCCTCCTGTACATAAGAAAAAGGTACACCGAAGCAACAAAGACATCACAAACTGAGAGAGAACAAGTGGGTCTTCCATTTGCCTAACTCAATCCTCCCTGGCACAGGCTGGTTAAACTTCATGCTTCAATTAAGGCACATGACAGAACTGTGGCTAAGCCCAGAATGTCCACCAGCTAGTGGGTGCCTTGCATTAGTGGTCAGACAGAAAGGCATCATGGTGCTCTGGTACCATTGTGTGACGCTGAGCTGAGTCCACAGGCCCATGGCCTCTGTCTACCACACCAGGTCCTGTCTTCAGTGTTGACTGAGATCAGTGGTTCTGAGCACTAAACAAAGCTATGGAGGCTTTCTGTTACACAGCATTTTCTATGTTTACACACTGGACTAGATGGCCAATAAGAAGAATGAAGGATGATCTGGTGAGCTTCCTGTTTATCAGAAGCTCCAAAGCAGCTGGCTTGCAGCAGTATACCTGGTGCCACAGCCTGAGAGGCAGGACATAGTTCTGTGTCTAGAAAAGGCACAGTATCTGACACAGGACTCAGCCAAGAGCCTGGGGCAGCAGGACTGGCTCCTTTCATGCTCATAACTAATGTCCAGGGCATCTGCTGGCTCTTCTCTCTGTTTCAGACATTTCAGAAGTTTTCCTGCTTGGCTGTGTTCTGCTCATAGTCGGTCAGCTCGAAACGTCTCCTCCACAGAGGAGTCCAGCAGACCCATGCTGGAGTCACTTAACATGCTGAGTCCATCCAGGCTCAAGGGTTCAATCTGGAGCTCCTCTTCCAATGGAAACGGAGTGTCCACGTTCAGGCTGACCTCTGGCATGCCTACCAGCCCACTGCTAAGGTCTTTGAACAGGTTGGTGCTTGAGTCTTCTGAAAGGATTGAGAGGGGAAACAGTGCTGATTAGAGGTGTAAGGATTTCAGACTTTTAAGAGTGACAGTCCTGAGCCAGGCATGGTGGCACACGCCTTTAATCCCAGCAGAGGCAGGCATATCTCTGAGTTCCAGGCCAGCCTGCTCTACATAGTAAGTTCTAGGTCAGCTAGGGCTACAGGGAGACCCTGTTTCAAAAAAGACCAGAAAAAAAAAAAAAAGAGTGACATTCCCCAACACACTACTGTGTCATCTTCTCAGTGA
The DNA here is from genome assembly GCF_000622305.1 of Nannospalax galili. Classification (NCBI taxonomy): domain Eukaryota; kingdom Metazoa; phylum Chordata; class Mammalia; order Rodentia; family Spalacidae; genus Nannospalax; species Nannospalax galili. The sequence goes on along the minus strand of NW_008355474.1, from coordinate 552,323 downwards.
GCACCCACATACTGACTATTTCCAGGCCCAAAGCTCTTGCCCTTGGAATCACCTTTTTTTTTTCTTTTTCTTTTTTAAAGACAGGGACTTACACTAACTCTATATGTAGCTCATGTTGGCCTGGAACTCACTATGTAATCTAGGCTGGCCTCAAACTCAAGGCAATCCTCTTATCTCAGCTTCTCAAGTGCTGGGATTGTGGGTAAATACCACCATGCCCAGGCTAAACCTTTGAATTTTTGCAGTTTTTATTCTTTTGAATGGTTTTGAGTCACCAAAGACTAAGTATTTCAGAAATGTTTTGATCACAAGCCTTTATGCATTATGGTTTTTAGGGCTGAACACCTGCATCTCAAAAAGTTAGGCTAGTCAGAAGACTTTATATAATGCTATGTGATTTAAACTATCTTACAGCCAGGCGTGGTGGCACACACCTTTAATCCCAGCACTTGGGAGGCAGAGGCAGATCTCTGTGTTCAAGGCCTTTATGCATTATGGTTTTTAGGGCTGAACACCTGCATCTCAAAAAGTTAGGCTAGTCAGAAGACTTTATATAATGCTATGTGATTTAAACTATCTTACAGCCAGGCGTGGTGGCACACACCTTTAATCCCAGCACTTGGGAGGCAGAGGCAGATCTCTGTGAGTTCAAGGCCAGCCTGGTCGACATAGTGAGTTCCAGGACAGCTGGGGCTACAGGGAGACCCTGTCTCAAAAAGACCAAAAAACAAACAAACAAACAAAAAACCAAAAAAACTATCTTACAAAGGTAAAAACACTGCAAAATGAAACCAGTGTAGAAGCTGAGGAGTGGCCCACACTTACCTGTCAGGATGGTGTTTGGGAAGTTCCCACAGTTGGAATACAGGTTTGGTCTCAAATGAAATGACTCCTGTGGTTCTCGGTGACCTTGCTGCACCAGAGGCACCTGGAAGCATCAAAGTCATACTGTGGGCAAAGAGCTCTGCTTCTGAGGAGTACAGCTGCTCCCAGTTTATCCCACAGTTCCTTCTGTCTAGGATTCCAGTGGGTCTTCTGTGTGTTAACGCAGGTAGAATACTCCTTGGACTTGAGGTGGGTCCCTGGAGGACCACAATGCAGTGGCTTTTCCCTGCCCATACACTGCTACATGACCCCAAGAGACACTAGTGGTCAGTTTTAACAGTCCCTCTCTGGTCTCAGACTTCCCCATTCCTCAACCTCACCAAGGCCTCTGCAAACTACCACCTGTGGGAGTTCCTCAGCAGTTTCATCTGTGACTAAGCAGTGAACTCTCCTCTCTGGTTTCTGGAAGAGTGAGATAGTAAAAGCCTTTTCCTTTATACTTGGTCAGCGCCTCTCTGGGACAAAAATCTCTGAGGGCTAGTTATAACTGGGGCCTGTTTGGGGAAATCTTTCAAGAAATTAAATTTTAAAAGACTTATTCTTGAGCCGGGTGTGGTAGCGCATGCTGGTAGTCCCAGCAGTTGGGAGGCAGAGGCAGGCGGATCTCTGTGAGTTCAAGGCCAGCCTGGTCTACACAGTGAGTTCCAGGACAGCTGGGGCTATAGGGAGACCCTGCTTCAAAAAGACAAAAAAAAAACCAAACAAACAAAAAAAGAAACCTTATTCTTATTTTTATTTATATGTATTTGTGTGTCTGTGTGAATATATGTCACATGTGGGAGGGACAGAAGAGGGTGTTGGAGCCCCTGGAGCTAGAGTAATAGGCAGTTGTGACCCACCTGACATGGGTGCTGCCAACTAAACTGAGTCCTCTAGAAGAGCAGAAAGTGCCCTTAACTGCTGAGCCATCTCTCCAGTTCCCCCAAATTAATTTTTTAAAAGAAGACTCAAAAGAAAGAGCTTCCAAGTGTTCTGCTTCTCATCTAGACAGACAGGGCCCTTCATAAAACAGAGGGTGTAGCTCAGTGCTCGTGTTTGCCAAGCATATATGAAACCCTGGGTCTGATGCACAACAACGCAAAAAACAAAACAAGAGCAACAACAACAACAACGACAAAATCCAGAGGCAAGGACTACTGGTTCATGGCCTACTTAGGAAATAGCTATCTTTATTTGTTTTACTATTATTAAGTTCTGGAGATAGATCAAGCCTTCCTTTACTCTTTTTATCTATCTGGCGCCTGACCCATATTTACAAAACCTAGGGATATTAAAAATGGTCTCTGTTAGGGAAAAGCACAAAAGCAAAAGGATATGGCTGAATGAAAATGCCTTGTGGAAAGACTTTCCCCCCACCCTCATCCTGGACTGAGCTCTCCTAGGAGGCTGACACTGTGCTGGGTGTACTGCTAGGTCTACAGGCACAAGGCTGCACTACTTTCTAATTCTGCTGTAGGAGCTGGGTGTTGCATCTTCTTGTCCCTCAGATTCTCCAGTATAGGGAGATTGATTAGTGAGCTTCTATAGTTTCTTGTATGTGCAGGTGCGTGCGTGCATGTGTAGGCCAGAAGACAACCTTGGGTACTATTCCTCAGATTCTTAGATGTCATACACTTTTTTTTCTTAAGGGTCTCTCACTGGCCTGGAACTCACCAACTAGGCTAGGCTAGCTGGTCAACAAGTCCCAAGGATCCACCTGTCTCTGCCACTCCAGTGTTGAGATTACAAAAATATGTCACCACACCTGGATTTTCCTTTTTAAAAAATTTAAACAAAGGTTCTGGGGATCAAATTTAGATCCCTGTACTTTACCGGCTACGCTTCTCCCCAGTCCTGGTTCCTTTCAATATAATTATTAATCAAAATCTACCACTGTTCAAACAGTTCCTCTGCTAAGACCTGACCAGGCAGCTGGCACCATTACTGAGAAGTGAGGACACTCTTCTGGCCATGGGACACAGCTTAACAGGGAAAGGGGTGCCTCATCTGTTTCCTTGAACAGCCTCGATGGTCCAGTTTATGCATCAAAGAAGGGAAAAGCAAAAACCATTGCCTACCTGTTGAGGAAAGGCAGGGCCAGGCCTCATGGGCTGCTGGTCAAAGCCCACATCTGGGAAGAAACTGGTCAGAGACGAGCCCTTTAGGAATAAGGAGGTAACTATTTAGTTGGAACACAGAGTAAAATAAACATTCCCACCTCACCATGTCCCAGAGGGACTTACCTGGGCAGTGGGGAGCTGGAAGTCAGAGGAGGCTGCCTGAGGCTGCTGAGCAGGGGATTCCTGAGCATGGGGCTGCTGCAAGAGTGGCTGGGACAGCTCCTGGGGTGCAGGGTAAGGGGGTGGTGGGGATACTTGGGTTTGAGCTTCTGTGGGCAGGAAGGAAAGAGGGCTTCGCTCTGAGGACACCATCTGTGAAATAAACCAAGCCACTTATTAGCTTCTAATCTTCTAGTAGTAAGGCCTTTAGGGTTAGGACAAGTCATGGTAAGAGGAAAACCCGAGCTTTTCCTCACCACAGAATCTGGCCATGCTGTGAAAGGCCTGTTTCTACTCCTTCAAACTTCCCCTTCCCCTGCAAGTATTTCCCATCAGTGACACTTCTATTGTCTGGGCAAACAAGAATATAGCCAGTATCCTCTGTTTTCTAGGTTCAAATTGTGTCTTGTTTTGTTTTTAAAGCCATGACTTCTGGTGAGAGCTGGAGACTGAAGTGCACTGACACACATGCAGGTAAAACACTCATACACTAAAAATAAAAAAAAAAATTTTTTAAATAAGAATAAACAATAAAATGAGACCAAAAGTGGAAAGTTCAAGAGAAGAGTTGGAAAATAAAAGTTAAAAACTCTTTTAGAAAGAAAATGCAGGGCTGGTGAGGTAGCTCGGCAGGTAAAGGTGTCTACCACCTTGCCTGATGAACTGAGGATGTTTCCCCTGATCCACATGGCAGAAGGAGAGAACCAACTCCCAAAAGTTGTTCTCTAATCTCCATATGTGTGCCATGGCCCACATGAAAAATAAAAATTCAAAAAAAAATGAATAAATGAGTAAGATGTTGAGAGAAGAAAATAAGGACACTAGAGAAAACTTCATGGTGTCCAACATTCCTACAATAGGAATTCCAGAGAAAACTGAGTGGTAATGTCATGGAGGAAATAATTAAAATTCCCAGAAATGATAGACATGTTTCCAGACTCAAGAAACCTACCAAACATGCACATTCATGCCACCAAGCCATATTATCTTGAAGTTTCACAATATTGGAAACATAAAGAAAAATCCTATAAGACCCCAGAAGAATAAATGAGATTTCATTCAAAGTATTAGGTCAAAGAATGGAATAGGTAGATCAATATGTCCAAAATCCCAGGGCAAAACATTTCAATTTAGAATCCTATAGCCAGCCAAATTATTAACTAAATGGCAGGCAGAATAAAGATAATTTACAGCTATGGAAAGGCACCTGCAATATTCTTATAAGTTTATAGAGGATATTTATTTATTTATTTATTTATTTATTTATTTATTTATATTCTTTTATTTTTAGTCTTTTTGAGACAGGGTCTTCCTGTAGCCCTAGTTGGCCTGGAACTCACTATGTAGACCAAGCTGGCCTTGAACTCACAGACATCTGCCTGCCTCTGCCTCCCGAGTGCTGGGATTAAGGGCATGCGCCACCACACCTGGCTGAGGATTTGTTTTTAAATGTGTTAAGAGGAGATCTACCCAATACCAAGAGTTTAGGACTGAATTAACAGTGCACACAGAAAACCAGAAAGACATCAGCAACAAAAAAAGTATATTAACTCCTGGGAGGAAAAAATATACTCACTTTGTTATTTTATAATATACTACATGATTCAACTCTGACTACATTATTATAAACTACAGAAACACAAACATCAAGTTATTATTCTAACCAAAATTATAGTAAGTGAGGAGTGAATAGGGTGTATGTGTGTGTCTGCGTGCGTGCACGTGCACGCATATGCGCGTAAGGGGTTGTGGAAGTACTGAAAGAAAACTAAATCTTAATCTTGAATAGTAGGATGTCATTACCATAACACTTATTGCCAAAAATCTAAAACAAAATAAGCATGAAATAGCATGTTTATATCAAAGAGATTGGCTAAAATAGTTGAAAACAGCCAACGCAAGGCAGTTGAAAAATATGGTTAATGGGTTAGAGGAGACAATGGGTTAGAGGGTTATTTCACAATAAGCCCTTCAGAACTATTTGTCTTTTAAAATTATGTGCATTAGTAACACTGATTTTTAAAAATCTAAACATTAAAATATTTGAGAGAGAATGCGCTCTATTCTTACGTTTCCTCAAAATATAGCTAGAAAGACTACTTCCACAGCCTATAAAATAATCTCAAAAAAACTAAAGGCAATTCAATAACATTAACAAAATTATGAAATATCCTCTCTCCTTCTCCCCTCAGGAATTACTCATATTGTCAAGATTCCACAGCCAGTAACTGGTAATGAGTGACTAAGAACGAGATCATCTAACTTCTTCCCTTGTGTTCTACCAACTCCTCCTATCTAAACCATTACTCATTTACATGAAGCAGTGAGTAGTTAATGATGCTATAATGTGTCTAGCGTGTGGCCAATATGTCAAAAATATATTTATCAGTGATCAGAGAGAGAAGAACCACCCTATGAGCTTAGAATAAAAACAAAGTCAGAAAGTCAAATGTGGCATTTCAACTCCTGTACTTCTACAATGGGCTTGTGACCTTATAGGTGCCCTTTCTAAACAAACTTCTTTTGGTCCTTTTAGAGAATTATCATCCTCATTATTCTAGTATTCTATGAACAATCAAAGTGTTGTTTCTCAAGTCTATAGTGATAATGAAGATCAAGGTCCAATCCACACAATTTGGACAATGCCATACATTTTCTTTGGCTTTCCCCTGTGATTTACTATAGTTATTGAGTCAACAATTGGTTTCTGTATAGATTTTGACATTTTAACCTTGTTTCCCCTAACTGCCTTGCATTCTCTATATCCCACCCACCCTTTCCCCCAGCTTTGACCTCATGAGTTAACAACTGCAAATTGTTTAATACTTGCTCAAGAGCAATAAACATCACAAACTTCTTAGAAAATCATTAATGTATTGTGACTTTCACACACCTCTGTTCTCATTTCAGGACTAAGACAGAAGTGAGTACAGCTCACTTTGCAATCTCAAGGATGCCACGGTGTAATAATAATGGACCTAGCCCCAAATGGACCAGAGAAGCAAAGAACATCTAGCCTGTTGAATTCAGGTGGTCTGAATATCTTTTCTCACCTGGGAGGCAGGATACGGGTTCAGAGGGCTGGTTGACGACAGCTGTCTGCTGAAAGCTTGATGTGCTTCAGGGCCAGAGGAGAGCGTGAGAGGACTAACTGGAGGCTGCCTGCGCCGTGAGGGGCAGCTCAGGTTTGTGGTGGAAAGAGATGGGTTGCTAAGGGAGAAGAGACGGAGCGAGGGGTGAAGAGCAGATGCGCTGGCCATAGACGTCTGTGGGTGGTTATTGAGGGATGAGGACAGTGCAATCTTACTGAGTGTGGCTTGGATGGAGGGGTTACTTCGAGAACTCTGGAGACCTGCAAGAAAACACATTCTTAAGTTCATTACATTTCAGACCAAAGCTTTTGTTTTCTAAAGAGCACAGCAAACTTCCTAGTGCCTGTAAGTGATGATGACCCTATATGAAGAAGTTTCTGGGCAGTTCTACTGGAAGTGTCTCGGATGTATCAATGACAGGAACTGAAATGCACACTTGAGAAAGATGCAGCCAAGCATCCAGGCCAGCAAGAAGACAATTACTGTGTCTAAAGAGGAATGCGATTATGAAAACCACCCCTGGGGGAGCCAGACCAGGTAAGTAGTGGTGGTGAGTCAGATCCAACTAAGGGAAAAAAGTCTTGAGCTGTAAAATAGATTGTTTAGAGCCCCTAAGTGTATCTGTCCCAAACACACTGCCTGGATCCTTAACAAGAGTTGTGGCTCTCAGGAAGTCTAAATATCCTGAGCTCCCACCTCAAAGTGCCTTGCTGTTTGATTTGGGGTTCTCTGCAAATTGTTTATTAACAGTGTAGCCCAGCTCAGGGAAAAGAAAGCTTCTGCTAATCTCTTGTTTCTTTGAGGTGTGTGTGTGTGTGTGTGTGTGTGTGTGTGTGTGTGTGTGTGTGTGTCTTAGTGTGAGCAAGACAGTTTGGGAAAGGAATTTCCATGGCACAGGATCCAAACAGCTGGAGAACCTGACCTGTACCCTGCTGGATCCTTGGTGCTTGGCTCAAGTCCAGACACAGCATTGCCACTCCACGAACAATACTGCTGCTACTACTGCGTATATATCAGCAGGCTGTGTCATGTTTTAAAGTTCAGCCCATCATTCTTGTGATGGAAATTGGGAAGCAGAAATGTGTGTCTGTTTTATGTTGATAAAAAGTTGTTTGTGCAGGTCAGGATATATTCTCAGTGATAGAGCACTTACCTGAGGCCCTAGACTCGGTCTCCAGTACCACAAGCAAAACAAAACAAAAAACCAAAAAATTTAAAAAACCTTTACAAACCTTTAGAGGCAGAAGGATCAGGAGTTCAGGGAGTTGGAGGTTAGCCAGGCTAGACATGAAACTCTGTCTCAAAAAGAACAGGACCACCAGGGTAGTCCAAGACTCCCAAAACTACACAGGCTATTACCACAGTCCTTGATTGCCTCCCAGAACTTGACTGTAAGACCCTACTGCTGAAGACAGGACATACTTTGGACACAGGATTTCGAGCAATGGAGCTGGAACTGATCTGGAAGCCACCTCCCTGAAGGCTAGCTCTCATAGCCTTGGAGAGCACTATGAAAGTTGCTAAGGGAGAACATCAATCGATGGTCTAACCCTAGCTTCAAGGCCTAAAAACCACATCAATGACCAGCACAGCAAACAACATTGGTGCAGTAGTGGCACTTTTATCTTGGGGGTAATCAACAGCTACCTAATTGGACTTAAAGCCCACTCAAGGGGAGGAAATTCATATGTGGTACTGTAAACCTAGACAACTACACATAGCTGGAGTGATCATAGATCTTAGAGAAAACCCAAGGCTCTCATATCCCTAGACAAATGTCATTTCTTACTATGTGCAAAATATGGATTCTTAAACTTACAGACAAGTATCCTAGTCACCACCCATTAAAGTAGCTTCTTTTTCAACAGACAGAGATTATTACAGTGTTACATCCACTGGTCACACACAGAGATTGTCTGTGAATTGTCCAAGCCTAAGTGGCACATTTAGGATGCAACCTCCACACCTAAGACTCATGGAACATAAAACAAGGGATGAAGAGAACACTAACGCATCTTTCAATTCCCATCAATGAAGCTCCCTCATCAACAGAGGCCTTAACTCAAATGACAGAATGTATGAACTCCAGTAGGGAGGCTATGGGGAAGGTGCCAAAGGGAAAGAGAAAGGGGAAGGGGGTGTAAAGATTTTCTGTATGAAATACACAAAAATTCAATAAAAAAAATAATAAAAGAACAGGGCCGGCCAGATGGCTCAGTAGGTAAAGGCACTTGCTGCTGTACTTAAGTGTCCTCTGACCGCCATACATGTTGTGACATGTATACACATAATAAATTAATAGAAAGAAAAACATGTTTGATAAAATTATGGAAATGGAAAATTAAAAAATCAGCCATTTTAGTTGACAAATTATTGCTTTTAATTAATTATTATTTATTGAGGCAGGATCTCCCTATAACCCCAGTTGACCTGGAACTCGGTATGTAGGCTAGGCTACCCTTGATCTCACAGAGATCCACTTGCCTCTGCCTCCTGAGTGCTAGGATTAAGGGTGTGTGCCACCAGCCCAGTTTTATTAGTTTTTGAGACAGAGTATCATATAGCCCAGCTTCAGTTAGAAGCAGCCTAGGCCTGCTGTGACCTGTATTTGTAGCAAAGGATAACCTTGAACTCCTGATCCTCCTCCATCTCATAAATGTTGGGACTATAGGTATATATCACCAAACTGGCAAAATTAAAAAAAATTTTTTATTTGGTATGTATGATGTGTATGTGATGCATGTATGGGCATATATGCCACAGCACACGTGTGGGGATCAGAGGACAACTTTTTGGAGTTAGTTCTCTTTATCCACCTTTATGTGGGTTCCAGGGATTAAACTCAGGCTGTCAGGCTTGGCAAGCAAGTGCTTTTACCCATTGACCCAACTCATCAGCCTATAAAAAAAATTTTTTTAAGGTAGAAATGATGTCTGTGATAGAATCCTGATAGCTATCCCACCACTCAACAATCCATGAAAAGTTAAGAGATTCAGGTAGCTCAAATAATGAGTTAAAAATGTGAATTTAGATAAAAAGAAGTCTTGTTCAGGAAGAATGCTCAAGCATCTTTCAAAAACATGTGTTCAGGCTTTTTTCTTTTTAACTGTAGCTCGGGATGCTCTAGAATTTGTTTCTCCTGTCTCAGCTTTCTAAGTGCTGGGATTACAGACATGTACCACCATACCTGGTACACCATATATTTTAAGGTGTGCATAGAAACTATAAAGCTATACAGTAGATCTGTGGTGTTCTGTATAAAATCATGCTGTTCTGAGGAAGGTAACAGTCAATGATTAAACAAAGTTTTCAGTTAGAAACAAGTGTCAAAACCTAGACATGCCAGCTTCCTTACTACCCAAGGGAGCGATGAGGGATGCTGCTTTGTTTCAGTGACCCTAGGCATCATCCATGAGAATTCACCTAAAAGGGGAATTGCCTAGGCTATGAATCTAGACATCTCAAAGGGTTTTAAGAGTTTCTGTTATGAAACTATGAGCTCAGAGACTGGTGTTTTCTTTTTTCTTGAGACAGGTTTTTCCCTGTAGCCCCTGCTGTCCTGGAACTCGCTATGTAGACCAGGCTGGCTTTGAACTCACAGAGATCCCCCTGCCTAGGTGTGCCACCATGCCCGTTGCAGTCCTTTCTCTTAGCTGCTGAGCCATCCCTTCAGCTCCCAAATGGTGCTTTCTTTAGCATCCTAGGCCCCACACAGCATTCTCTGAAACATCCTGCATCCAAAACAGTGTCACGTGACTTCACCTCACACTTTTCAGAATTTGCTCAGGCATGACTAGAATTCTAAAACTCAAAACTCAGACTCAGGCTAGGCGTGGTGGCATACGCCTTTAATCCCAGCACTCAAGAGGCAAAGGGAGGTGGATCCCTGTGAGTTCAAGGTCAGCCTGGTCCACATAGTGAGTTCCAGGCCAGCTGGGGCTACAGGGAGACCCTGTCTCAAAAAGACCAAAAAAACAAAACAAAATAAAACAAGACAAAAAACTCAGACTCAGGAGATAGAAGACTGTTTATTATTAAAGATAATAAAAATGGGCTGGAGATGGTGGTGCACACATTTAATCTCAGCACTCAGAAGGCAGAGGCAGGCAGATTTCTATGAGATTGAGGTCAGCCTGGTCTACATAGGAAGTTCTGGGGTAGCTGGGACTATACAGAGACCTTGTCTCAAAAAGAAAAAGATGCCTCCCTCCCCCAGTAAAAAAAATCCCTAAAATAAAAATAAATGTGGTCTCTAAAACCAGTTCTTCAAAATTAAAATCACACTGCCCAGCAGCAGCATCCCTCTATCACTGAGAACCTAGGAAGTGACTCTACAGAAGATCACACCCATGTGGGGGGCAGGTTCTGCTTTGCCTGTTGAGTCTCACTGAACCCAGAGAGGAAGCCAGAACCATTTCCTCCATCTATATCACTGAGGATGTCTTCCAGATGGAACATACCGCCACAGGCTTCCTAGCAGTGCTGCTCCGGCTTGGGGTATACTATACCACTGGCTGACAAGAGCACTGTCAGGTTCAACATGAAGTCATGTTTCAGCACAGGGTCTGGACTGTGGGCAATCATACCAGTATGTCACATCAAGTCTCATTACAAGTTAACACTTGAATATAGCCAATACCACATCCTTAAGTGCTTCTGAAAACTCAATAATTTTGAGCTGTAAATTTTCTAAAATTTAAAGTATATCTTTTTGAAATCCAAAGGGAAATTTGGGAGACCTAGGAAAATGAATTCAATAATAAATACCATTGTACATTGATAAGAGTTGCTGACATCGCTCAGTCTGCATAGAATGGCACTTATTTCTTGACTCCCAAATATTCTTCCCCACATTTTCGGTGATGGCAATGCAGGATGGGGTTCAGCAGAGCTGCTCCAGTGCTTATCAAACAGAGCAGAAATAGAACCCCCAGAGCAAATGTCAGCAGACACAGGAGGTATACTAGTATCTGTAGAGGAGATGCAATTGTTCTCATTCACTGATGCACCAGACAGCCACTAGGGGACACAGCCAAGGCCCTTTTAAACAGGAGTACTTACCAGAGAAGCTTCTTATGCCCAGGTGAGTCATAGCAGCTGGGAGGTTGCCCACACTATTCCCCACACTCATACTACCAAAGAGGTGGTCACTGGTGTCCAGGGAGGCAGGCAGGGGCACTGAGTAGTGGAGGTTGGTTAGATCTGGTAATGACCCTCCAGTGTTCAGGGTCCCCAGAAAGGGCGAGAGGCCCATGTTTTGGCCATTATGTGGGAAAGCACTGAAAGAAAAGAAATATAGCTATTACTTTCTACAGTGAATTTGGCTATTGGGAAATGGGACATGCATGATACCTTTTCCTTTTCAACGATCAAAGTCCCAGTGTAGGCTCTGCCTCATCTTATTCTGAGAATCTGGACTATTGGCTTACCTTCTCTGAAATACAATTTCCTTACTTACTAAACTAGATGGATAGTATCACCCATGCTTACTTAACAGGAATAGTTTCTAGATCAGACTAGATTGTGAATGCAAAAGTACTTTGCAAATTACGAGCCACTATATAAAATGTTAGATATGGCTTTATAGAGTTCTTTTTGTTAGATTTCTAAATATCTTTTCTAAATACTAAAGAAAATATCACTGGGCAAACATTGTTTTGACTAAGTTTTCATAAACTTAATATAAAAATTTTCATTTTTTAAAGATTTATTTTATTTTTACTTATGTGTATGTGTGTGCACGCATAAGTATGGGGGTGCCCAAAGAGGCCAAAAGAACTGGAGCTCCATGCAGTTGTGAGCTGCCATGTGGGTGGTGGGAACCAAAACTGGGTCATTTGCGAGAGTAGTCAGTGCTCCTAACCACTGAGCCATTTCTCCAGTCTAGTTTTCATAAACTTTAGAGTGAGGAAAACATACTGTCATAAATTTATCAAAAATCTGTTGATTGGGTCAGGCATGGTGGTCCATGCCTTTAATTTCTGTGAGATCAATACCAGCCTGGTCTATATAGCGAGTTCCAGGTCATCTGAGGCTACAAGGAGAAACTATTTCAAAGAAAACAAAAAAAAATCCCAAAAATCTGTTGCTCGATCACTGTGTGCCAGGTACTAGATTAAGCCCAGAAAGTGGAAGGATGAACAAACAAGGTGTATATTCACAGTTGGGCCTGCCCCTTACATTTGTAGGCCTGGGGCAATGATGGAAATGGAGGCCAACATCTGTTTTAATCAGTTTCTCTCTACAAGAAGGAGACTACAAAGTCTCCTTGCACTCCCCAGGGTTTTGCACTTACTGTTCCCTCTGCCTGGATCTCTTGTTCCTTCACTTCCAGCTGGATTCTGTCACTAACACCCTATAGAAAGGCCTTCTCAACATCTATCACTGTCCATTTCCTTATTTTGCTTCCTTTTTCTTTAATTCATTTATCAAGCATTCTGTCAACTTGTTCGTTTTTTCCCCTATCATGCTCTACACTAGGAATGTTGGCTCCCTGCCAGTAGAGGCTTGATCTGTTTTGTTCATTGTTGTTCCTAATGCCCCAAATTAGGGGGTTAATACATATGTACATGAGTGGGAGCCAGTGATGGAATATGTTATGCTATACCTCCTTCTGGCTGCAAGTTTAACAATCTCCCACAATCTCTGTTGCCCCTTTATTTTCCCTTAGTCCCATCTTCCTCACACACTTCCTTTTAGATGTTTGTACCAAATGTATTTTATACACCATCTTAAATCTTTTAGGGAATAAAACTGTATGCTATAAAATTTATTAATTAATGAATGGTCTCGTGTGCACTTATTTATTTATTTATTTATTTATTTATTTATTTAATTTATTTTGTGTTTTTGAGATTGTAGCCCTAGCTTTCCTGGAACTCACTATGTAGACCAGGCTGGCCTCAAACTCATAAAGATCTACCTGCCTCTGCCTCCCAAGTGCTGGGATTAAAGGTGTGCACCACCATGCCCAGCAGAGACTCATTTTAAATAGCAAATCTTCCTATTCATCTATTTTTTAAAAATATAGTAAAATATACACGCCATGAAATTTACTGTTTTAACTACTTTTGCATGCAGAGTTCAGAGGTATTAAGTACATTCACAAAAGCTTTTAGAATAAACTTCTATGTATTGATGCTTTCTTTTTCCTGTCAACTGATGCCACAGGCTCCGGCTGACCCCTGTACACTTATGCTCCTTCTAGGAGAGTTCTCTGTGTGCTCAAAGTCAGCTGAGCTTTTCTCCAACATCTTTATGTGGTTTTATTTGCTTTGGGTTAGTTATATGATTCAATTGCCTCAGATACATGAAATAAGAATACCAAGAGAGAGCAGCTGTTTTATGCAAATGCACGCAGATGACTGAATTTATATCTAGCAAGTTGTATTCTCAGAGTTCTGTGACAAAGCAAAGAAGAATCTCCTCTCAGGAAAACATTCAGCAGAAGGAACATTACTTACTTGCTGCCTCCAACGTCACAGGATCGAGGGCGCCCTGACAGAGACTGGATCTGGGAAGAGACAAAGAAAATTGGGCTTACTCACAGTACAGCCAAATGCAAATGTTTGAAAAGCAAGGATCTGGGAGCACCAGTCAGCAGGTGACAGATAGCATGCATCAATGGTATCCTCACAGAGCAGCTATTCAAATTTTGAGGAGTTTAAAATATTTTCAGGTATAACATTAATGTATTTTATTAATTTATCTTCTAGATCAATGCTATTTTATTTAAAAATGCCAGTATTTTGCATATTGAGATTTTTTTTTAAAGAAACATTCTTTTTTTTTTCAATTGGCCAGAGAGAAAAATAAGGAAATCAAAAAGCAAAACAGGGCATAAATGTTAAAGAAAACTAATATCTAACTAGAATATAAATTGGTTGGGGGCAGGAATGGGAACTATAGATCCATAGAGAGCAGTTTCTGGTACTCAGGGGGAGTGTGTGCCCACACCCCCACTGCTGGAGAAGACACTGCTGTCTTCTGAAAAATGCCTCCAAAGTCACCTCTGCCTTTCACAGCCAAGGGGATAGTAGGCTATTTCTCTTATGTTTAAATATATAAGTTTTGCATCTTAGTTTTTTTTAGCCCCCAAATATTAAACATCAATTACATATCTTGCTTTTATTTAAAAAAAAAAAAAAAAGGCATTGGGCGTGGTGGCACATGCCTTTAATCCCAGCACTTGGGAGGCAGAGGCAGGCAGATCTTTGTGAGTTCGAGGCCAGCCTGGTCTACATAGTGAGTTCTAGGACAACTGGGGCTACAAGGAGACCCTGTCTCAAAAAGACCGAAAAAAAAAAAAGCAACAACACTTCAACACTTTAAGACTACCCTAATGCTAGCTAGTAGAAGCTGGACAAAAGGGATCCAAACAGGTGAGGGCAGTTAAGCACAGAGACCACACAACCAACTGCAACTGGGCACCATTAAGAGCTGGACTGGTGGACTTTTCTCTGAAGACAGATCGTCCACAGGGAGGGAAGCCAAGTGAAGTGCCATGGGGCTCCCTTTTGTCCAAAATGGGTGTGAGGTTTACAGAGCAAGGTGGAGGTGAGCATGATTTTAGATACTAATACTCAAAGGCTCATAGAAATTATAAAGATGACTTATTTACTTACTCTTAAAGAGAGTGGGTCAAAGGCCTCTGATTTCAAAAAGGATTATCTGACACAACAGTAACTCTTAACAGAAGCTGGAGAGTGGCTCTAAGACAGTCTTGTACCCAGGTTTCAGAGCTTCGGATGGTATGAATAAAATATGGTAGCTTAATGGGTTTTCTTTTGTGAATGAGTAAATCCATGTGAAAATAAGAACATCAACAGACCACTATGCTAATAATTCATAAATACAATTATGGTAATTTTGCTTGGACTACCATTCCTTAGTGTATCTCCCTCCCTCCCTCCCTCCCTCCCTCCGTCCTTCCCTCCCTCCTTTCTTTTTTTTGAGACAGATCTCCCTGTAGCCCCAGCTGGCCTTGAATTCACAGAGATCCACCTGCCTCTGCCTCCCAAGTGTCCTTGGTATATCTTTCCAGTCTGTGTGTCCAAATCTTTTCTTCCCTTTCCTCCCAGTTCTTCTGTCTCCACTCTGTAGGATTTTGCAGGGGCCCAAACATCAGGGACAACAAACACAGCTAAGTACTGTTCACCCACCTCCTTGGTCTCCCATAGTTGTTTTGGCAGTGGCTTCGGAACATTTAACAGATTCTCTTCTTTCACTGGACCAGAGAAAGGTGCTACTAAAAGAGGGAAAAGGGAGAAGCACATTCATTGAGTTAGAAGGCAGCCACCTGATTTTTAGCCAAGTGAATTTTTATTTTATTTTATTTTTTTGAGAAAGATTCTTATTATGTATCCCTGGATGGTCTGGAACTTACTAAGTAGCTCAGGCTAGACTCAAACTTCCAGCTAGTCCCCCTGCCTCAGCCTCTAGTGTGGTAGAATTTCAGGCATGTGTCACTCTACCTAGCAAAAATGAATTGACAAATACTTACTGACCATCTAGTAGGAAGGTGCTTTGAGTATTATTGTAGCATTTGCAGAGATAAGTAAGAAATGGATTCAACCTTGCAAAAGCTCTAAAGTAGCCAGGGGATGAGAGCAATACCTACATGACTATCATTAAAATGATAAAGCAAGCCCAGGAGCATCACAGATACATTCCTGCTACAAGACAGAGGAGCAAGTAAACAGAGAGGCTCTGGAACTGGTTACTCTGGGCTCCGTTTACAGGCATTGGAAAGGGCATTCAAGCAAGAGAGGTAAAAATAAGCAAAAGGCCTCAGAGAGAGAAAAAATGGTGGGCAACCATCGACTAGATCAACTCTTCACTTGGAGCGTACTGGGTAAAAGAAAGTGGTTGAAAATAAGATGTGATGGGCCAAGACCAGGTCAGGGACCTGCAGGCTTGGAAAATGGGCTAGATAAGGCAAGACACACAATAACCTAGAAAAGTTGAAATGAGGAAAGTAGCAAATGGAGAAGAGGTAGCCTGGGGAGAAGGCTCAGAGGATAGAGCACTTGCTTGCAAGCATGAGAACCAGAGTCTGGATCCTCGGAACCCATGTAAAGCTGGGAGGGCATGGGGTGCAAGACAGGATCCCTGGCTCAAGCTCTGGGGATCAGCAGTACTCCTTGCCTCAATAAGTAAGGTGGAGAGTGATTGGGGAAGACATTTGATGTCAATTTTGGGCTTCCAGAAGAATGAACACATGTGTCCACATACATGTGAACATACATACATACCATACACACAAAATAAATAAAATTTTAAAATGGAGAAGAGGAATAGCATATGGAAATCGCAGTGGTAGTGAAGCTACTTGGTAACATGGTGGGTTGGGAATAAAGACTCGAGGCTGAGAAGCTAATGAGAGCTCTAGCGGTTCTCTAATGCTATTAAAAAAACTTGGCTTTGCATGAAGAGACTGTTCAATGGCTTTCAGCTTTAACATTCTCAGCCATACCAGTGAAAACAAGGAAGCTGAGCCATAAAACAAGTGAAGGCTTTTTGTTCTCAGACACAAATCAGAGGTGAAAGGCAGGTTTTGAGGAATTGTATGATCTCATGTCAGGAAGAATATTCAACACCAGACCCTGGAGACTGCTTGTAACTAGGAATGCTCCTAGGTTGTGGTGACTGCGTAGCTCCAATGTGACTGTCTTAACTGTCCTGTCCTTGTCCCACAGGATGGATAACAGATCCCAGGAAGTTACTTAAAACTGAGATCGAAGCCAGACATGTTAGGACATCCCTGCAATCCTAGCACATGGGAGGTAGAAGCAAGAGGATCAGAAGTTCAAGGCCAGTCAGGGCTACAAAGATACATACCTCAAAGAATAGACAAAAGAGAAAGGGAGCAAAGTCTCAGGATGAATTCTGAGATAAAAACTCTAAAGTAAGTTTCTTTTATTTTCAAGTTAATAAAATTTAGGATATAATTACAATTCTGACAGCACTACTGAACATAATGCAATGCTCTTCACAGCTAACTTCCCAGCACTATGGTAACCAATGTCATCTCTGCTGAGATAGTCGAGGCTTTTCAGTGTTCCTAAGTGTCTCTCAATCCTGATATTCAAATGACTCATTCTTTCTCTCTTTTTCTTCTTTCTCTTTCTTTTTTCCCTTCTTTGTGTGTGCATGTGTGTGTTTACTGCTGGGGACAAAACCTATGATCTCCCAAAATAATACATTCCATCACTGAGCTATATCCCCTGTCCAGGTTTTTCTTTGGAAGAGCTTATTTTGTCCATGTTCTTGTTGATTTTCTTTTCCTAATGACTGGTATAAGTTCTGCAGAAATGATAGCTTTGTGAGGGCTCCATGACTCTGCTTTACTTGTTGTTGGGTGATGCCGAACAAACACAAGTGCCTGAGACATGCTGTGCTGGATAGCTTTAGTGTCAACTTGACACACCTGGGTTGAGGGAGCCTCAATTGGGAAATTGCCTCTATTGGACTGGCCTGTGGCCAAGTCTGTGGGGCATTTTCTTGATTGTTGAGTGATGTGGGGGAGCCCAGCCCACTGTGGGCAGTGCCACCCCTAGGCAGGTGGTCCTGGGTTGTAGAACAAAGCGGGCT
>NW_008355474.1:505957-533936 GCF_000622305.1 Nannospalax galili | reverse complement strand
GTTCCTCCATGGCCTGTGCTCCAGCTCCTGCCTCCAGGTTCCTGCCCTGAGTTCCTACCTTGGGCTCCCTGATGAACTGCGACCTGGGAGTTGTAAGACAAATAAACCCTTTCTTCCCCAAGTTGGTACTGGTCAGAGTGTTTTGTCACAGCAATAGAGAACAAACTAAGACACATGCAGACCCATAGCAACTCTCCACAGCTAGGGGACAAGAACAATAAGCTCTGGAGAGCCTTTATAGTTCAATGGAATGGGAGAACAAGAATTGAAAGTGTGGCTGGGCATGGTGGCACAGCATTTGGGAGGCAGAGGCAGGTGGATCTCTGTGAGTTCAAGGCCAGCGTGGTCTACCTAGTGAGTTCCAGGACAGCTAGGGCTACAGGGAGACTCCATCTCAAAATAAAAAAAAAAAAGGCTTTAGTCTTGCCAACAAACTTTCAAGTGAACATTTACAATCAAGATACAAGACAAACTTTAGAAAGGAGCAGTATACAAGGAAGCAAGAGCAAAGTGCTATGTTGAAACTAATGATCAGTTTAAGTCTAAATGAACTAACACCAGCAAGAGCTGGCAAATGCCTGGAGCAACTAGGATGTTTCAAAAAAAAAAAAAAAAATTGAAAGTGCTCTGAAAGGTACTGTGGATGCTAGCAATGTTTCCAGGGCTAAGCCAGGCAGCTTTATGACTTAAGGCCCAAAAGAGATTGGTTACAGGACAGTGACTTAGGATTGTTTTCTTTGAGTTCACTGTTTTTAGTTTCTTTTTGTATACAAAGAATTCACTGGGGAAAACCTTGAAGTAATTTCTTCATTTTTGCTCTGATGTATTAGATGTTTAATGATGTTTCAACTTTTCATGATTTTATTCAACACCTAAAATGGTTTTCTCAGAACAGAGTTTGCAGGAGAGAGAGAGAGGGAGAGAGCTGGGAGATGGAGAGCTGTATCTCTCGTACAAGTGATCCTCATTTATCATAATCCTCATGAGCCTGATTTCTGTGGCACATAAACCTAATTTAGCTGCTCAGTAATGAAAATTACACTGCAGCTATCTTATAATAAATTTGCATTTTCTTTTCAAACTCTCAACGTAGCCAAGGCTGGCCTTGAACTTATGATCTTCCTGCCTTCATGTCTTAAGTGCTAGAATTAAAAGTATGTGCCAACATGTCTGGTTTATTTGGTGCTAGGGGCTGAATCCCGAGCTTCATGCATGTTAGATAAGCACTTTACCATCTGAGCTACATCTCAAGCCCAAACTTGCATTTTCCTTACTTTATTTAAATCACTCACAGTGACTTTCTAAATGGGCAAAGACAGGGTTAAGAGAGAAGGACAATTAACTGTTTAAGTGATTGATGCATTCATATTTTCAGGTGGTTACAACTTTTGCTTCCCTGCACAACCTTGTGATATTTTATAGTAGAGATTTGGATAACAAGGAACCTTTATAATCTAGTCACATATTTTCTTTCTCATGGCTCTGATCATGTCTAGCTAAGTTTTCTAGAGCATCTTAGGTAAGTAATCCAATCAACAGCTGTCAGTCTTTTGGGAAGTCTTGAAAATTTAAGTATGATTAGGTCAAGCTGTGAAAGATTATACATATAAGAGTCAGCATCCCACCCCAACACGTGTCCATACCTTCTCCGTGGCCATCACTTTCATCATCACAGAAACCTGGGAGGAAAGAGAAACACATGCTTTTATGCAGTGCTTTCATTTACTCAATTAGTAACCTAATGATTTGAAATACAATCTTTGAAAATGCTATAGCAGTTCTGACACATCTAAGGTGCTTTAGTAGTCATACTAACAGATGCAGCTTTTGGAGTCTAAGGTTGGTGCTTATGTACTCTTCCTTTAAAAGTATCTCAGTCTTAAATTTTCTTACTCTGTCCCAAGAGAAGAACACTCACTGGTTGACAAAGTCTAGGAACCTTTCTTCAAATCACGAAGCAGAAAAGTTTGTAATGCTTCCAAATGCTCTATTTTGGTGGAGGACAGGTAACTCAGAATCCATGTCACTGTTCTAATACTTACCATGGGTGGAAGTTCCATGATGGACACACTTATATATATTTCTTATACAATCAAGTTATTTAAATATTATGTACCTAGAGTCTAAGCCAATTTCAAAAGTATATATGGTAGCTATTCACAAAGTTTTAAAAAACTGACTTGGAACAAATTCTAGTTCAATGAAGAACCCATAAAGTCACGGCAGATGATGAAGTAGAGCACTTCCTATGCCTCTAAGCTGAAAAACTGTGCCTCAAATGTAATAGCTTACCTAGCAATCTCCTTGAGTGATCAACTGACCCAAATGAATTTTCAGCACAGAGTCAAAACAAAATTTTAAGTCTACGCCTTTAAACTTAGGGTTTAGATAACTTTCCGGATGGGGTTAAACCATAAATTAGCCTATAAAATTTTAATGAAACCATAAATTAGTTAGCCTATAAAATTGTAATGAAACATCTAACATTCAACAAATTTGCTAGATTCCTGTACTATGCATTAGTGGGATTGGGGACAGGTGACTCAGTGTCGATAGGAAGCCATGAAGTGGGAGCAAATTCTTTAACTATGAGTAGAGCCTAGGGGCAGGATTGACAAATTGACAATGAGAATACAGGTCATTACTTAAGCATACTCACAAAAGACAGTTTCTCCCAGGCCCCAAACTAGAATCTAAGTTAGTAGTTGAAAACTTTATTTTTACTTTTTGTTTTTTAGAGACAGGATCTTACTGGCTGTCCTGGAGCTTGCTAAATAAACCAGGCTGGCCTTGAACTCACAGTCTCCTGCCTCTGCCTCCAGAGTGCTGGGGTTAAAGGCATGCTCCACCACATCTGACAGAAAACTTACTCTGGGCCCAATTTTCCAAAGATGTTGGCCCAGAAAGTATGTGATTTACATGTCACTCAGTGGTAAGAGTGCTTGCCTAGCATGCCAAGGCCATGGATTTGACCCCAGCACCACAAAAAAGAAAATGAAAGAGAAAGAAACAAAGAAAAGAATCAGAGTAAAAAACAGAGAAGAAAAGTAAATTGGCCAAGTTTTAGAGACTTGGACTAAGCTGCTGCTTATTTAATCAGGGAGTTAGCACCTCTCAAGTCGTATGAAAAGCAAAGCATTAGAAAATGAGGTTCAGAGAAACAAGGGTACTCTATAGTTAGGACTATCAAGAGAGGAAAGGGGGCTGGAGAGATGGCTGCTCTTGTAGAGGACCCAGGTTCAGTTCCCAGGAACCACATGGTAGCTAAAAACCATTCGTGACTCCAGTTCCAGGGGATCCATCACCCTCTTCTGGCCTCTGCAGTCACTGTATGCATGGGTGCACTTATATACATGCAGGCAAAACATTTATACATGTAAAATAAAAACAATCTTTAAAGTTTTTTTTAAAAAGGGGAAAGATGCTTCTAATTCAAAATTTGACTTTTTGAGAAAAGGCAAGGAACTTGACCATTCTGATTATTAAAATATGATTATCCTATTAAAAATGAAAAAAATTAATCTTTATGCAATGGTCTGCTGTGGTATATTGAAGCATCTCTTCATGATCAAGACAGTCTAGGTTTAATTACTAAGGCTGACTACTCCCTACAATATGAAGAGTTAACTAGGGCCATCATGTGAATCTTAGAGGCAAGCAGATTCCCTGTGTGATATCTAGTGCCCGCCTCTCCCTCAGACTAGAGCAGGAGGCAGACTTCAAGCCTAAATCAGGCAGCAAAGAACATGGAGGAAGACAATAATAACAGCTTTCTGTGTGCGGGGCACCTCACATAATGATCTCATGTAATCCTCAGAGCAACTGTATGAGGCACATGCTATTACCATGCCCATGATCAATAGCTAGCTGTGGGACTAGAACTCTGGCCAGTATGTCTTCAGAAAGTCCATGTGCCTAATCAATTTACAGTGCCCGGAGGAATTCAGACAAGTAGAAGGCTAAGGGACTGTTCAGTGAAAAGAGAAGGGGGAGGAGTGGGAAAAGGATAAAGAGAAGAGGAAAAGAGGAAGCCATACACAGCAGGGGCAGGGAATGATGCAGTCTGGCTGCACAAGATGGGAGATGTACTGGATAGAAGGAGTCTGCCAGTATTTCAGATGAGGTGGCAAACAGAGGTTTGGGTTAGCACTAAGCTTTTTTTAAAAATATTTTTTATTTAGTATTTTTATTTTATGTGTATGAGTATATTGCCTGCATGTATATAAGTTCACCCGTGTTGTGCAATGCTATAGAGGTCAGAAGAGGGCATTGGATTCCCCTGGAACTGGAGTTAAGGACTGTTCATAGCCGCCATGTGGGTTCTGAGAATCGAACCCAGGTCCTCTGCATGAGCAGTCAGTGCTCTTAACCGCTGAGCCATCTCTCCAGCCCCAGCACTAAGTTTTAAAGACTGTTCTTGTGGCAGAATTTGATATGTTCTGAGATAGTCTCAAGGCCAGGAATCAAGTAGAAAACAAACACAATAGACTGGGCAAGAAGCACAAAGTAGGTATTTGGTAGTGAGGACAGAAAACATGAGGCATACTTCAGACATGCTTCAGGGAGAGCTCAAGTAGAGCCTGGTTCCAGTGTGGGGGTGAGAGACAAGGAACTAGGATAAATTAAATATCACTCTCAGGTGTTCCACTTAGATGACCAGAGACAGTGGCAGCAATAACCAATATTTGTTCTAAACCAGCATATAATCAAATCTGTTCTAAGCTGATGGTTGTTCTAAACTAGCATATAATCAAATCTGTTCTAAGCTGATGGTTGTTCTAAACTAGCATACAATCAAAATAGCCAAGTTTGGATTTCTAATACTAGATAAAAAATACCAAAGGGCGCAATTAGAACTAAAGGATTAAAAATAAAAAGCAAGTTATGACTGTATATCTTGAAACAGAGGAAATTAATTCACATCAGTCCCATAGGGGACAAGACAGCAATGACCACACCTCTGTTCCAGAAACCCTCACAGGGGCCTCAGGGGGCTGACCTAACTAAGTACATCTGAAATGATGTTGCTTTTATGTGCTCTTATGCCTGGAAAGCCTAAATAACCCCTTGTACAGTCTTGATGTGAAGTAGAGACATGAGGGTGGATCCCTTAACCACAGTGCATCCTAAGGAAGTCTCTAGAATTTCTCTACTTAAAGACTGTTCTTGTGGCAGAATTTGATATGTTCTGAGATAGTCTCAAGGCCAGGAATCAAGTAGAAAACAAACACAATAGACTGGGCAAGAAGCACAAAGTAGGTATTTGGTAGTGGGGACAGAAAACATGAGGCATACTTCAGACATGCTTCAGGGAGAGCTCGAGTAGAGCCTGGTTCCAGTGTGGGGATGAGAAACATGCATATTATATGGAGCATGTAACAGTGTGCATGTGGAAGTCAGAGGACAACCTTGGGTGTCAGTCCTCAACTACCTTGTTTGAGACAGTCTCTTGCTGCGTGCCACTCTATACACCAGACCTGGCCAGTGAGCTTTGGGGGAGTCTCTTGTCCCAGCCTCCTCTCTTACCACAGCAGTTCTAGGATTACAGCTGCATGCTGCCACATCTGTCTTTTTCATGGGTTCTTGGGATCGAAACTCAGGTCCTTACACTTGCATAGCAGGAACTTTATTACCCACTGAGCCATCTCCCCAGCTCCTGATGACACTCTTCAGACCTGAGATGCTTGTGTCAGGCAAACAAATACATTAACAGGCACACACACACACACATTTTTTTTTTTTTTGTCTTTTTGAGACAGGGTCTCCCTGTAGCCCCAGCTGGCCTGGAACTCACTATGTAGACCAGGCTGGCCTTGAATTCACAGAGATCTACCTGCCTCTGCCTCCTGGGTGCTAGGACAAAAGGCTTAGCTACCATGCCCGACTCAGGCTTATATCTTTCATGGTTATTTGCATTTTAAATCTTCTCCTTAATTCTGCAAATCAGAGTTTAGTGCTGGTTGAAAGATCACTGAGGTATAAAATGTGCCTTAGAGGAGAAGCTTGGAGGACTGTAATACTCAGAGACATAGTCCGCACTCTTTTCTGTTAGTCCCTAGGCTATTCCCTGAAGAGCAAGGCCACTCTAACCCCCTCCTCCTCATGCTGCTATTAGACAGTTTAGGGACAAAGCAAGACTGTGGGACAGAGCAAGTGTCACAGAGAGCCATTGTGTCTATCCATCCACACATGTGTGTGAAACAGTAATTAAACTGCACATGCTGCCAGGGAAATGGGTAATTAAATAAGAAAAGAGAAATTATAAAACCTCTGTTTGGTGGTATAAAAGTTTATTTCTGTCATTTACAACTGCATATCATTTATGTCTAATTGCCATGTAACTTGATAACCATTATAAAAATTACTGAACATGTATCAGGCTAATGGCTTTACTTCCCGGGGACATAAAACTGAGCTGGAGAATAGATCATATACTTGATGACTCTAGTAGCTAAGCTACAAGCAGGTACTCCCTCATCATCTGCTCCTAACAACAATGACAACAATGAAGGGCTTCCATCACTGTACACAAGAAAGATTCCCAGGAAAGAGCAGCTATTATTCTTTTTACCACAGAACCTAGTTATGGACCTTGATTATATTTTCCCATCATTTAAAATTTTTTTACTTTATTTGGTGGGTTCTATAAAAAGAAATACCTTTTTTGTGAAGCTAGTTGGTATTTTTAAAATCCAAAAGGAAAGAAAAGGAAAAACTTTAATGAACTACAGGGGGAAAATACATAAAACCATTTAAAATAGCTCTTACCAACAAATATAATTCTCCAGAAATAATTCCCATCCTTGGAGACTTGAATAATATTTTAAACACACTGGGTTTCCCATGTAAACACATCCATATTTGGATGTGTTTCTGAGTTCTGTGATACTCGCAAGGCGACTACAGGAGCAGGCACACAGGGCAGACATTCATGCTGGAGGCTGACCCACCTTTCATGGTTGGGAGGTATTGTGGCCCTATAGTTTCTAACTGCTGATTTTAAAGGAGACCACCAAGATTCCCAAGGCAACCTGGAGCCCTGTCCAGGATTTCCTCTCTTCCTCTCCCTCTCTTTCCTTATTGTTCTGCCCACATGAATCAACATTTGAATTGGTTCACTTTTCTGATTCATTCTTGCACCTGCTGATAGCTCTTACCTCTTCCCTTAGAGGCTACATTACCCTTAGAATAAATATTTCAATTCTTTATTTACTTTTCTCTTTGTAGATAACCTTTAAAACTCCTTAAACTGCCTTAGGTTCCCTTGTCCTCTAGAGGCCTTTGGCCCCTTCTAGAAAAGCATAATGACACAGAGGACAATGCAGAGGCAGAAACACAAAGGTTCCAGGGCAAAAAAAAAAAACAAAACAAAAAAAACCTATCAGGCTGGGTGGCTCCTACTCAGGATGATAAATACCTTGCTGGGCTCATAGGCACCTCTAACTGGTTACGGTCTCTGTTTTAAGGATATACATATATTTTATATGTATCCCACATACCCCACCTCTCTACACACTGTTCAGTGACCCATATCCAATTCCAATTTCCCAGCCAACTTTATTCTCTTATTCCCATGTGTGGAAATATGTCAGATGTCCCTAACCAATTCTAAAAGCTTTCACATTTTACAAGCAAATAGTAATTTTAGCAAATGAACGGCACCAAAGAAACAAATACAGCATCAAATACAGCATCAACTGTATCAAACCCCATCCACACTATCTGCAAGGAAGGAAGTACATGAATGGTTTTCCTCAGAAGGAACACAGACATTTTAGGCTTTAAATAGGCTAAAAATGTAAAGAAAACCAGAAAATCTAATGTCTTGGATAATCCTTGTACTCATAGTCAATCTATATATGGAAGCCTGTGTTCTTTCTAGATTAGAAAGTCCAGAAAGACAGGTATAGAAAGCATCTGAATGAAGCATCCTCACTTCAGGTGCAGGTTAGATGTAGGGACACAGAGTAGACTGACTTTTGGAGTGCTCAGTACCATGAACCACTGTCGGATTTCTTCACACTTCTCCAGCAGTGAGGGCTCCTCTGTACCAGGCACTGTGTCAGGTCTTGGTTAGGACAAGGTCTTTAAGATATTGCTTCTGAGAAATCTACCCTAAGCAGAGGTAGAGAAGTGTCTACACAAAGAAGTAGTTGAGCTTGCAGGTGGTCACAACACCTACATGTAGGAGTTTTGGGACATGAGAGAACATGGGTAGCTCTGAATCAGCAGGGGGAGGAAGGGGCTGGAAGGCTCCACAGAAGTATGAACACAGCTAAGGCCAGGTAGGAGAGGGAGATATGAGAATGGGATTAAACAGCAGTAGAATCCAGGTGGTTCACACAGCTGATGTGGGGACTGAGGCTGGGAACAGAAGACAGATGTATGCCAGGGTCCATGTCGCTCCAAATGAAGGTCTGGAAGGAGAGGGTGGTACTGAGGTGTTCAGTAGGAGAGCATGAAGAGCAGAGGGCATGAGGTGGTATGTGTCTACCCTTTCCTGGTTCTTTTTTCTCAGACTCTCTCTGGCCCAAGGGAGGAAGAATGGTGTTCTGAGCAGCAAGAAACAGGCAATGTTTGGTTACAGCTCTGCACCCTCTCCCTCACCTTGTTCTCCGGGACATGCCTTACCACAGAGAAAGACCTCCTTGGCTCTCCCCTACCGCCTAGTCTTGAGTACTCCTCCCATGGGGACCACCTGTGCCAGTGCTGCTGTCCCCTGGGAGAGTCTGCCTCATCCTGGAGTTCAGCAATACAAGGTCCACAGACCTACAAAGGGAAGCCAGTCGCTCTACCTGACCTTATCAGTAACAAAAGACTCTTGAGAACCCAACATAAATTAGACTGGAGTGATGTAAAGTTGGGAATAAAGACCAGCAAGCATGTTATTGGAAAAGTCCATGTAAAAGATGATGAGTGCCTAGAAAAGGGCTGGTACCTCAGGGAAGAGAAGTTCAAAGGCTAAGAGATGCCAGCAAGGTGCCATGGAAGGGGTATATCTAACTCTATCACGACCACACACACCTTCCCTGCCTGTGGCTTTCTCTGAAGACCAGCAAACGGGGTAAGGACAAGCACCACATAAGCTTTTCTCTCTCAGTTCCTACAGGGCAGAATGAGAAAGCAGGGGCCTGTGTGTCTTACCCATGTATGGGGCAGGCCAGGCTGACTGGCCCCCTCCTCCATAGGGGTCCTGGGGCTTGGTGCTCAGAGCACTCGTGTGAAGAGCAGAATCAGAATTGGTCCTAAGGAGGGGAGGAGAAAGTCTGGCTGAAAATCCATTTTTCCTTAGTGAAATGCAGTTTCTTTGCTGAATATTACCAACAGGAAAGAAGGCGAAAATAATCGACTTACAATCCATAAAATGCAGGGTCAGGACCTACCTGAAGTCCTTTACATCAATAAGGGTACCTGAGGACTACCACATGTCCACAGAGCTTAATTTGTATTTGAACAGCCTTAATGCTTTGAAGCTAATGGCATGGTGACCTATTTCAGCAAGGCAGGACTCAGATGCACAGCTTTCCTCTAAGACCTTCCTTTTCCTCTTTGCAACTCAGAAGATGGGCCGTGGCTAGTCTAATCTTTGGCCACACTAGTTTTTCTCTCTGTCTGAGAACTTCTGCCCTATGTGAAGGACCACCTAGAGCAGTAGCCTTTAAGCCCTTTTGGGGGAGAATGGAGGATCAAGATTATTTCAAAATAATACTACCACGTCCATTGCTTCTTCACTCTTACTGGTGGCACAGTGGGTTTTTTTTTTCCAGCAGCTGTGTCCATGTGCCATGCCACCAGAGCCTGGAAGCACAGGCAGACTCTGGCGGCCTTCAAGAGCTTGGTAAAAGGTACCACAATACAACTATTCTCAGTAGTTTTTGTTGTTGTTGTTTTAGGAAATGCTGTGTTTCTTTTAAAAATGTTTATGTTAGCATGTAATAAGTTTATTATTTGCTATGCTTAAATGCATTAATGAGTACATTTCAAATCTCTCAGTCTGGTTTCTAGTATCAGTAGATAAATATCAATAGGTATACTCACATGGAGAAGTGCTCTTTGAGGGCTTCAGTGTTTTTTAAGAGTGTAAAATGGTCCTAAGACAAGAAGTTTGGGAACCACTGATCAATAGCAAATTTCTCAAATTCTCCCAGATGGCTCTTAGTGTAAGGACAGCCTCAGCTTCAAAAGACACTTTTTTATTTATTTCATCCAAGGTCAAACTGTCTGACATAAAGGGGGACACATGAGCAACTTTAAGTTAGCCTAAAATGGTTCTTTGTGGTCTGCCCCAGGCAACTGTGACTATTAAGCCACATGGCTTCAAAAGAGGGAAGAGGCAACAAGGGAAAAACCCTTAGGATGCAGCAGATACAGCCTGAGCTGTGGGAGCTCAGCGCCTTCAGAGTCAGAGACACTCAAGAGAACACCGTTGAATGCAGAGACAATGGGATACAGACTGGGTATTGGACCATGCAGAGGAAATTACTATTAATTTTGTTGTCTGAAACGTGGCTATAATTTTTTCAAGCTTCTCATTGGCTTATACTGTTAGATATTTACAGGTGAGACGCTTTAGATGGTCATGGGAATAATATATGAAGTGGAGTGTAGAGAAGAAATGAGGCTGGCAGGTTCCAATCAAGACTACATCACACTTTAGTGGGCACAGGGGGTCTCTGACAACTTTCTCCTGTGTATGTTTAAAATTTTTGCACCACTGAAAGTTTTTTTGTTTTTGTTTTTGCTTTTAACAAGGTCCAGCTATATGGCCCATGCTGCTCTTGAACTTGCAGTCTTCTTGCCTCTCAGCCTCTGGAGTGTTGGGATTATAGAGAGCCACCGTGGCCAATTCAAGCATTTTTTAAAAATCTTAGTCCCTTTAAATATTATGTAAGGGGCTTTGAGCAAGTCATTTATCTCCTTAAAATAGAAAACTGGCATTCATTCTTGCAGTGCTAAGATTAAAAAACGTCCTAGGTTATTCCTAAAGTACGGTCCAAAGTGATCATGAAGATAATTGATATTTACTGAACACTGTTACCATGTAGTATTTTATTTAATCCTCACAGCCATCCTATGATGGGTACAACTGCCTCCATGCTCAAACTAAAGCAGATAGAAGTTACTCTGCTCAGGTTCACACACTAAGAGTCGAACCATGGCGGTCCCCTCCAGATCTCTTGTTCTTCTACTGTACTGTTATAATCCCTACAATTCAGTAATTTTTTTTCTTTACCACTTCTTACAAACACAACTGACATAAACAAACTTTGCAGCAAGATAATATGTAAAGACTATCGGGACAATCAAATTGGTCTCCTTTAGAATCTACTTCTATTAGGAAATAGCCCATGTACCTGTTAAGTGCAGATGTGAGCCTGAATCCAGGATGCTTTTCTTCTTTCCAAGGAGGCTGCTGCCTTTAAAAACCAGAACAACATAAAAGAGAAATAAGTTTAATCACAGGAGTGAAGGAGAACTTCAGACCTGGGCTTGAAAGCTGGCTCTTCTACTAACCTAGCTGCACAGCTGGAAGTTACCTGGAATGCCCAAGCCTCACTCTCTTTGCTCATTACTGCAGAAAGGAGGCCAGACTGAATGATCTCTGAGGGTATAGGAGCTGATTTCCAGGGTAACTATTGAAAATCCATAGAACAGCACTGGCTATCTGGGGCATATATGGTAATAACAAATGGCAAACAAGCACTTTGGATGTTGGCTGAAACTAGTCAAAGCTATGATGACCCCCTCTCTAAGGGGCAGGAGGTCTTATTCCAGGTGTATAAAAATTTATCTCCCATCAATCTGTTGGTAAATGTTAGCCTAATATGTTTCTATTTGAATCTAGATTTGCTTAAATAATTTATATTGTATATTTTCAAGTAAGTTCAGGATTGTACATGGAAAGACAAGTTTTTTATGTTATTGTTGCTTTTGGAGACAGGGTCTCACTTTGTAGCCTAGGCTGCCTGGAGTTTGCTCAAACTTGTGATTCTCCTTTCTCACCCTCTTGCTTATTGGGATTAAAGGCATGTACCAACACACCCAGGCTTAAGACTTAAGTGTCCTAAGATAAAACAAAGTTCTATTTTTATGGTAAAAATATCTAGCTGGGCATGTGGCACATGCCTGTAATCCTAGCACTAGAAAACTGGAGGCAGGAGGATCAGGAGTTCAAGGCCATTCTAGGCTACATAGTGAGTTTGAAGCCAGCCTAGGCTATGTGAGGCCCTGTCTGAAATGTTAAACAACACTAAACACAGTAAGTCTAAAACAGCATTCAACGTGGATAAAGCAAAGTGAAATCATCTAAAAAAATATATGCTTATATCTTTTAAAATATCTTTCAACACAGTTTGCTTACCTTGGCCAACTCTCATCCAGGGGCTGTGAAGAATAACTGGCTGCAAAAGTATTTCCATCAAAGTAGAATTTTTAATAAAGGAAAATAAAATTAATGGAAAGTTGCAACAGAATAAGGAACTGAAATTGGAGAGGGTACCCCTGAGTCTTTGGTTCTTGATCTCTACAGCTGATAGCTCCTCTTCCATGTGCTCTCTTATCAGTATGTCTTATTCCCCCCTGGAAAGAGTGACTGGTTCAGGAATGGGCTCAAACACAAACAGGACCAAGGAGGGTACTTTTGAGGTGAGGAGTGATCCCAATTTAGGTATTTGAGTCTGGGTGGCTGCTTTTGGAGAACAGTCAACACTACAGAAGTAACACTATCATATGGCTCCCTGGCTATAGCCCTTAGGTTTCCAACCCTGACATAAGCCAGTAAATTTCCTTTCTCCTCAGAAAGCTGAGGCAGGAAGATGAAAAGTTTGAGGACAGAATGGGCAACTTAGTGAGACCTTCTCAAAACAAAATATAAAGTACTAGAGATATAGCTCAGTGGTAGAGCACTTACCTAACATGTGCAACCCTGTGTTCAATCCCCAATAATAGGGAGAAAATACCTTCTTTTTCCTTTTGAGTTTTTTTTTCTTTTTGTCTTTTTGAGACAGGGTCTCCCTGTAGCCCCAGCTGGCCTGGAACTCACTATGTAGACCAGGCTGGCCTCGAACTCACAGAGATTCCCTTGGATTAAAGGCATGCTCTACCACGCCTTCTTTTGAAGTTTAAAAAATACTTTTTTATTTGAAAATTACATTTTGATCAAATCCACTGCCCATTCCCTCCCCTTCAATTCCTCCCCTGTCCCCTATCATGTCTCCCTCCCAACATCATGTGCTTTGTTGTTTTTTTTTGTCTTTTTGAGACAGGGTCTCCCTGTAGCCCCAACTGACCTGAACTCACTATATAGACCAGGCTGGCCTGGAACTCAGCAATTCTGCTTCGGCCTCCACAATGCTGAGATTATAAGTATGTGCTACCACAACTGTCTAAAAAATTCCACTCTCTAAATTAAGGTGAGGTCCAGTTACTTATAATCAAAAAATTAATTTGTAGCAAATGAAAATTCCTGGCGTTGTCAAAGGTTCTGCTTTCTAAGTTCTGTGTTACTTGTTGAGTCTAGCATGACTGAAGACATTCCATATATGTGGAAAGACAAATGGGATATGTACTCCACACACCGTACAGCAGAGCTGTTAGTGTTGGTTTAGTGAATTACATTCAGAGGATTATCTTAAGTCATTTCAAATCATATCATTCTCTTGCTTTGAAAAAAAAAAAAGGTCATGTATGGTGGCATATGCCTTTGAATTCAGCCAGCACTCTGGGAGTGAGAGGCAGAGGCAGATGGATCTCTGTGAATTCCAGGCCAGCCTGGTCTACATAGTAAGTTCCAGGCCAGCCAGAGCTACATAGTGAGACCTTGTCTCAATTTTTTAAAAAATTTAAACACACACACACGCACGCACGCACATTTGATGATCTTCATGCTGAAAGGCAAATCAGACTTTATGGCTTGATAATTGTAGCCCTTCACAATGAGGCTACGAGGCCCCTGAGAGCTCTCATCTCTACTCCAGTCTGGGCTCCACCATCGCAGCTGTACTCTCCTGCCTCTGCCTTTGCTAATGCTAGGTCCCTCTCCTTTCTTCCTAGGTGGACACAGCTTCCTTACAGGCCTTACAGGCCTGGCTCTCCTCCTCGCCAATCCCACACTCTTTAAAGATTTAGTTAGTATTCATCTGTATGTGCCTATGTAAGTTTATGTGCACCACATGTAAGCAAAGTGAGTTGGATTCCCTGGAGCTAGAATTTTAAGTAGTTTTAAGTTTCGTGATGTAGATACTAGGATCTAAACTCGGGTCCTCTGTAAGAGCAGTAAGTGCCCTTAACCACTGAGCCCTATCTTAGCCTAAACTATTTTTATCTTCTATATCAATGACTGGATTAATATACATTTAGCCATCACTGATAATTTTTTTTTGAGATGGGGTCTCCCTGCAGCCCAAACTGCCCTGGAACTATGTAAACCAGGCTGGCCTCGATTTTACAGAGATCCACCTGCCTCTGCCTCAGGAGTGCTGGGATTAAAGGAGTGTGTCACCACACCCAGCTACCCATAATATTTTGATCTCAAATCTTTCTTTCTAAAAAATATTTTATTTTTATTTTATGTGTATGAATATTTTGCCTGCATGTAAGTACACCACATACATGCCTGGTACCCAGGGAGACCAGAAGAGAATCCTAGATCCCCTGGAACTGGAGTTAAGGAGAGATGTTAGCTGGATGTCAGCTGCCACGTGGATGCTGGGAACTGAACTCAGGTCTTCTGAAAGGGCAGTAAGTGCTCTTAATCGCTAAACCATCTTTCCAGCTCCCCCCGCCCCAAATCCTTGCACCCAATTTTTATTTGAGAAATAATACATAAAGAAGATGCAAAGTATATACTAAGAGGCCAGAAACATGAAAATGGAGATAATAAGCACCTACTGTGACAGGCCTGTGCCAAATTCACACTCTTTTATGACCCTAATAATCCTGGGATGCAGATGATATGATTCGCATTTTATAGCTGAAGAGACAGAGGCTCAGTCCTTAGAAGAGTTGAGAGATCTAAGATCCCACAGCTGGCATGGCAGGCTGGAGGGGTCAAACCTACCACACACTGACTCCAATACTCTAGATTGTACCAAGTCACACTGCTTCCTAGAAAACAGTGAACTGGCACCATGGGCCCCAGAAAATATGTACCTGGAGTATTCGCAGAAGAATGGAGCTAGGAAACAGTATCACCTGCTTTGGCTCAGGAGGAAATGGGAGTTTTGATACAGAGGGGACCTGTGCTAGAGGCCCTGGCTAGGCATCTCAAGTGAATACAGAATATGGAGTTAGGGAAATGTGGGCCCTAATGGGATCTTAACAATCCCCTGAAAAACATTTCCATTGCTAAGAAAAGCATGATGCTTGCAAGGTTTGTCTTCTAGGTTCTTGCTTTCTTTGTCATGTCTCATTATCTTATTTCTTAATCTGACCTGAGCCAACACAATGAAACAGAGATACACATCATCAACTTGATCAGGCTTGGTGTATGTGAAGTACAGGGTAGATTCTTGTAGGAACAGAAAGGCAGAGGTGATGAAGGAGTAGGAAGGCCCTGTGAGATATGAGCATTTCAACGATTGCTGGTAAGGCCAGCAGGGAGGAGGCACCAAGTCTTATAGCTTATGCCTTTCTCTCTTCTGAAGAATGTGATGAATCTCTGCTCAGAAAAGCTCAATGTCATGATGTCTAGCATGTTTCTCAGTACACTGCCATCCTTAAAATCATTACATCCAATTAAGCAGTACTGACCATTCAAGTTAGAATGCAGTATTATAATGGTAACACAATGATAAAATATTTGTTATTTCAATGTTGAGGAATAGTGAGTTTGTAGGCATTAACAACATGAAAATGTAGTAAATTCTTGCCATTCTTTGTATGACTAGTGTGCTGGATAGCTTTAGTGTCAACTTGACACACCTGGGTTGAGGAAGCCTCAATTGGGGAACTGCCTTCTTTGGGCTGGCCTGTGGCCATGTCCATGGGGCACCTTCTTGATTGCTGAGTGATGGGGGGGAGCGCTCAGCCCACTGTGGGTGGTGCCACCCCTGGGCAGGTGGGCCTGTGTTGTATAAGAAAGCAGGCTGAGCAGGGGCCAGGGGAGCAAGCCAGTAAGCAGCGTTCCTCCATGGCCTGTGCTCCAGCTCCTGCTTCCAGGTTCCTGCCCTGAGTTCCTACCTTGGGCTCCCTGATGAACTGTAACCTGGGAGATATAAGCTGAATAAACCTCTTCCTTCCCCAGTTGGTATTGGTCAGAGTGTTTTGTCACAGAAATGAAGAAACAGACTAAGACAACTAGGCTAAGGTTAAAAATCTAGAAGATATGACTCAGAGTTTTCTTTTTTAATTCAGTCTCATCTAATTTGGTGGAGTGTGAAAAACCCAAAAACTTAGCCAGGTGTTTTTGGGAGGCAGAGACAGGTGGATCTCTGTGAGTTTGAGTCCAGCCTGGTCTACTTAGTGAGTTCCAGGCCAGCTGGGGCTACATGGAAACCCTGTCTCAAAAAGTCAAAAAAGTAAAAAAAACCACAAAAAAAAAAAAAACCCAAAACTACAGGCAACAAAAGAAACACTAGGCTACAAGCACACTGTTCAGCTCAACAGAAGGAAAACCTAGAAGAGGTTTGTACTTCTGATGATCTCAGAAAACTGCATTCAAATGGCCTTAATTAATGTCTTAATATTGGGATGTACTAAAGATCAGTCTAAAGACAAAAAAAAAAAAGCCTTTATTTTTTACCTTGGGTTTATTGTTTAACTGGGCAGAAATGCTGGGGTCCCTGCTGGTTGTCAGAACATGAACAAAACAGAGGCATAAAGGAGAAGAAATGTTTTTTGCATGCCACATGGCTCCTTCTCCATTACCTTCTTAGGCAGCTAAACTTGGCTAGTTAAATCTGAAAAGGAGGGACAAAAAATGGAGTAAACAAGGAAGAGGTGGTTGCAATGGATGGAAATAGAAATTGAAGTTTGAAAGCGCCTCCTCACGCTGCCATCCCTCTGTGTACTCCTCTAGCTCCTCCTGCTCTGCCTTCCATTCAAACGTTCCCCGGGTCCTCTGGCTGCCCAGTGTCAGCTCACATCCACAGGGGACCCAGAATCCCTTGGTATCAGGTAGAATGGAAGCAGGGAAGGCTGGAACACTTTCAGAGACTGGCCAGTAAACCTCAGACACAGAAGCCTGGCTTCTCAGCTTTCCATGCAGTCCCATCCTTACCAAGTTCCAGTTGAGCACCTTGAAAATCCATGCCTCCAGCTACTGACAGCTCTTGAGGATCCCAAGTCCATATTTCCAACTACCTATGTAATTTTTCCTCCCAAAGTACCCAGGCACTTAAAATCCAACAGAACATGCCTCATTCTCTGCCCATCATCTGTACTTCTTATAGTCTACTGTGTTTAATGAGGGGCCATCCACCTACACTCAAGTTGCTCAGTCATCTCAGAGTCCTCTCTCTCCCTGAGTCTCTACAGTCAGAAAGGATGAACTTGAGTTCAATCCACTGATAAGGGACCTCTTGATCTTAACTCAGGAGGGTGAGGGAGCAGTTCTCACTCACTCTTCCTTGGAAGAGGGGGAGAAGCTCTTCTTTCTGCTGATAAGAGAAGATATCTGTTGGTCATTTACCAAGTGTGGGTGAGGTTTCTGAGCCACAGAAGCTCAAAAGAAGTTCCATCCTGTCTTTTTTTCCCTTGGTGTTGTCTGACTTGTGTTCTCTTGGTTTCTGTCTTCATGTGGTAAGGACAGCTTGAGGAGGACTCCAGGATGACCTTCTAGAGGTGGCTGGGAAGCTGGTCATTTTCTCTCCTACTCAATGTTCTGCCAGAGTTGTAGGCAGGCCTGTGACCTTCCCTGTAGCTGGCTAGTTAAGTGGACTTGGAGTCTGTAATAGAACCCATTCATCAAGACAAATTCCAGGGCCTTATTTATTAGATAAAACTGGTTACTATTTAGTTCCTATTTTCTTTAAATATTTTCTTTATTATTTTTATTTTAAGTGTATGAGTATATTCCTTATATGTATATGAATGCACCCATGTCATGCAATGCTGCAGAGGTAAGAAGAGGACGTCAGACTCCCCTGGAACTAGAGTTAAGGACGGTTCTCAGCCATCATATGAGTATTGGGAATTGAACCCAGGTTAAGAGCAATCAGTGCTCTTAACCGCTAAGCTATCCAGCCCCTCCTTTCTGTTTTCTAAGTTATATCTTTACTGTTACTCTACTTGCTCTTGTCCCTTGGTTTCTTTCTTTTTTTCCTCCCCTCTCTCCTTAAGATCGGGTCTCACAGGGCAGGAGAGATGGCTCAGCAGTTAAGAGCATTTGCTGTTCTTCCAGGGGATCCAGGTTTGATTCTTTTAACCCACATGGCAGCTAACAACCATCTATACAAGTAGGCAAACACTCAGACATATAAAATTTTAAAAATGAGATAGGGTCTCATTTAAGACCAGTCTGGCCTTGATGTAGCCCCTGCTGGCTTTGAAATCACTACAAAGCCCAAGTTGGTCTTGAACTGCAGCCATCCTTCTGCCTCGGCCTCCTGAGTGCTAGAATTGCAGGTGTGAATCACCATGCTCAGTCTAACTATGCCCCTACAGAATATATCTTCAGGTCAATTTTATTATTAGTGTGTATATGTATGATGTGAGTGTGGGGAGGCATACAGGCTGCAGGTCATGTACAGAGGTCAGACAACAACTTTATGGACTCAGTTCCCTCTGTCACCTTTACATGAGTTCTGCACTCAGGACAGTAGGCTTACATGAAAGCACCTTTACCTACTGAGCCTTCTCATTGGCCCTCAAGTAAAAACCTAAAAGAGGTGCAGATGTGAGAGCTTTCTAAGTCTGCACTTTCCTGTTTCCTCACATGTGAAAGGTAAGCAGGGTACATGTGAGATTCTGAAATCAGTTTTAAGTTTCCCTTAAGACTGAAGATCTGGGATTGAAGAGATGCTCAGCAGTTAAGACACTGGCTGCTTTTGCACAGGACCCAGGTTCAGCACCCACATAGTAGCTGACACTGTCTATAAATCCTCTCTTCTGGCCTCCGTGGGCATTACGCATACATGGTGCACTTACATGCACCATGCAAGCAAACCATTCATATATGTAATATAACAATAATAATAATAATAATAACAATAACAACAACTCTTAACACTTCCTATCTGTCCTCTGATGTGATATGAGTGTCAGATAAAAACTGAATTTTGTGATTACATAGGTTTTGGAAACCCTGTAAAGATAGGAAGTTTTGTAACTCTAGAGTTTCTTGGAGCCCTACTATGTACCACAAGGCTCTGACAGCAGACAGAGAGCATAGTGTTCCTCAGATTTAACAGCTCTGAAATTTCCACCCTGTTGTGATGAAATAAATCAAAGCAAGGCAGACTGCCGAGGGGAGTGGTTCCAAACTGTGGCAGGTCCTCAGGCACAAGACTACTCAAGCCAGCAGCACTCTTGACTCTGATGGGAAACTTTCTAAACATTTTTTTTTCCTTTCAAAATAAATATCTCTTAGAAAATGTCATTTTCTATTATTCTTTAGTATGTCCTCTTTTTTAATGCATTACCCACAGATCAGAAAATATTTATTTGCTGTTAATTTATGGGACTATTTCAGAAACTCAACAAAATGTGTGTGGGATGCAGCAAGTATGCTGCTGTTGAGAAGTGAGGAGGGAAAAGGGCTGCTAAAGGCATGGACTGCTGCAAAAAGGTAGAAGCCTTGAGACTGAGTTCCTCTGGCCAGAAACAGCCTTTGTGGTATTTCTACATTGCCTGCAGGTGGCCGTGGTGGGCCAGGGTATCACTGCGGTCCTGCCCTGGCCTTGTGCAAGCCATACATACCACCAGCACAGCCCACTGCCTTTGCCATCTCTATAGTACAGCCACCCACTTCAAAAAGAATCTCCTGTGCCTGAGCCCTGCTTGTCATGGCTGCCCACTCTGGGAGGAACCTGGAGTATTTGTTAAACAATGTTCATTTTATTTGTGTCCACCATATCCGTGGACTGAACCCTGACCTAACTAGTCTGCTCATCCTAAAATAACACCCAAGCCAAGAAACAATCAAAAAAAGAGAATTTGGATTACATTATTTTTCTGTTTATATCAACAAAGATTCAAAATGACAAAATTTCATTAGAAAGATAAAAGACAAGTATGAAAGGCAACAGTTTAAAATGAGTTATTTCACAACCAACAGAATACAGGCCAAGAAAGAAAAGAAGGACCCAGCACTCAGGAGGCAGAAGCAGATGGATCTCTGAGTTCGAGGCCAGCCTGGTCTACATAGTGAGTTCCAGGCCAGCTGGGGCTATAGGGAGACCCTGTCTCAAAAAGACCAACCCCCCCCCCCGCCACCGCCCGACAAAAAAAAAAAACCAAAACACCTAAGATGTAAAATCGACCCACTTTCAATTTTTACTTGATGCTCACAGTCTCTTGACTCCTCAAAGGGTCTCTCTGGTTCATTAGTAGGCTAATGAACTTTCTCTGCATCAGCAGGTGTCCAGGCCTAGGATACCAATTAGGAACTTAGGAGGAAACCACAGATAAACTGCTCATGATCAGTGAATCAGATTTGTACTCCCTGGAGAACAACTCTGTGTATTCACTACTTTTTCCTTTGGGGACTTGACAAGCTTTGCTGATGCTCCCACAAGCCTATTCAGAATCAGGCTATCCCCTAGGATGTACTACCTAAAAAGAGACAGGGTTCCTCTGAACTGCTACTCTTTTATACATTACCATCTGGTCACTCCACCTCCACATACACTCTGGCCTCTTTGCTGCCCTGTGTCATCTCCCAAAGAGGTATAAACTCAAGCAGGCAGGGATGATATCTCATTTACCACTTTGTCCCCAATGCTTAAGATATTGCCTGATTCAGGCAAGGGTCTCCATGAATATGTGTTTAATAAATGGATGTACTATCCCCTTACTTTTTACTTAACCTTCAAGCCTGAATCTCCCTCCACAATGCCTTCTCTATCCCCTGGACTGATTTAACTGTTCCTCATGGGTGCTCACACCATTCCCAACCAATTCGGTTTCAGACACTACACTGTGCTAAGAACACCTTCTGGCTTAGCTCCCTCCCACTGATTAGATTCAACTTGAGGACAGGGACCATAGTATATCACTGTTATGTCTACAAAATGGTGACTGGTCACTAGTAGATTTTGTTATTGTTTTGTCTTTTTTTGAGACAGGGTCTCCCTGTAGCTCCAGCTGTCCTGGAACTCACTATGTAGACCAGGATGGCCTTGAACTCACAGAGATTCACCTACCTCTACCTCCCAAGTGCTGGGATAAAAGGTGTGTGCTACCACACCTAGCTTATTGTTTTTTTAATATTTTATTATTTTCATTTTTTAATGTATATGAGTGTAATGTCTGTATGTATGTAAGTGCACCCATGTCGTGTAGTGCCCACAGAAGTCAGAAGAGGGCATCCGATTCCCTGGAACTGGAATTAGGATTGTTGTTAGCCGCTAAGTGGGTGCTGGGAATTGAACCTGGGTCTTCTGCAAGAGCAGACAGTGCTCTTACCTGTGGAGTCATCTTTCTAACCCCCTTTGTTGTTGTTTTATGACAGAGTCTCACTACGTAGCCCAGGTGGGTCTGGAACTCACTATGTAGACCAGACTGGCCTCAGACTCACAGAGATTACATGACTCTGCCTCTTGAGTGGTGGGATTAAAGTGTGCCACCATGCCCAGACCACTAACAGGTATTTAATAAATGGTGTTTTGTTTTTTTTTTAAAGGAAGGAAGGTTTTATTTTGGCTCACAGTTTGAGAGTATAGGCATAGCAGAGAAGTGATGGTTTATAAGTATGAGGTTTCTGTTCAAATTGTCTCCGAAATCAGGAAGCAGAGAGATCAATGTTGGTGTTCATGTAACTTTCTTCTTTTTATTCAGTCCAGAGCCATAAATGGTCTTTAAAGGAACATTTTCCTCTTTCTCTTTTTTCAAACCCCCTTATTGGTCTATTCCTTTGGTTGATAAGGTTATGCATATACAAATATACTGGTACTATACTTGCTTCAAAAAGTATCTGAGATAGCTACATATACATACATATAGAGAAATGCATTGCATGACATATAGAAAGCACCAATGAGAGAAAGAGGGAATTGAGGACTGGGGAAGCAGCTCGGTGATACAGTACTTGCCTGGCATACCTGAGGCCCTAGGTTCAATCCCCAACACAAAACAAAGGAAAAAAACTAGAAAAATTAAAATATACTATATTGGGCTCAGGTTTTTTGGGAGGAGGGTTATTTATTTCTTTATTGAGACAAAGACTGGCCTGGAACTAGTTTATCCTATCCTCCTTTCCTTTTTCCTTCTCTTCCAACCCCTCTCCTCCTCTTCCTTCTCCCTCTCTCTTTCTCTCCTTTCTTTCTTTCTTCCACCTCCCCCTCCTTTCCTCCCTTCCTTTTTCCTCCTTCCTTTCTTTCATGCTGGGAATTGAACCCAGGGTCTTATACAAGCTAGGCTCTCTACCACTGAACCACACCACCACTACCAAAAAACTTTTTCTTGAACCCAAAGCCGTGAGAATGCTAGGTAAGCACTCTACCACTGAGCTATATCCAGCCTCTGTGCTGTTAAATCAAGAAAAGAAACATTAAATCTTTTGCTTGAAAATTACAAGCAATTTGAACAACTGTCTAGTGTGCTACTCCCTGTCTACATTTTGCATTCTGTGTAAAGTTATTTATATTCCAGAAAGGAATTCTTTAAATCATTTGTCTTATTTTCCCTGACAATGGCCACATACTGTACAAAGCTAGAAGTCAGTATCTTTGTGGACCAAATGTGGTGTGTCTGGCCCAGAGAGCTGGGAGAAATCAGCATTCCCCAGGATCATTATCCTCGCCTCCCAAATAGATTAAAACTCAAGGGCCCGTGAAGACAAGAAAAGTTGGGCTTTCCTCTGTGCACCCCCACAACTTCTCATGGGCTCCGTCTTGTATATGGTCCTCATTGCCACTGAGCAGACAAGCCAAGGCTACGTGAGTCACAGCAGTGGAATCCTGGGCAAGTAACTCTGATATCCAGTTTTCTCATGGGAAAATGGGGGTTAAAAAGTAAACAACTCATTTTGTTCTGAAGACTAAATTGCCCATCACAGTGCCTGGCATAGGTAGGTGCTCAGTAAACACCAGTGCCCTCCCCCACTTCCTGGTTTCTAGGCTTGTGAAGCCAACTCTAACATCACTGCCAGGAATTCAGTTCTCTGAGTTCTCTGAAGGGAGACCTGCCACACCTCTCTGCTCCTTCTTCCTCTACCCGTGCCCGTCTGAGAAGAGTGAAGTGAGAAAAGACCCCCCCGCATCCAATGTGTCTATCCTGCCAGTTCTCAGTTCTGTCTGTCCACAGCCCTCAAAACTGTGCTGGCCCCACGACAGAATGCCACTACCAGCCTGCCCCTCCACCCCTAATACTGCTTAAATAAAACTATCAGATCAATTTACTGGCTCCTTTGCTTTATGGCTACTTAGCAACAAAGACGTGTCAAGTACACAGCACTGTGTAAAAATTTTCCTAAATATCAAGTTTACATTTTACTTGTCATTTATTGAGTTTGAA
Source organism: Nannospalax galili (assembly GCF_000622305.1). Taxonomy (NCBI): domain Eukaryota; kingdom Metazoa; phylum Chordata; class Mammalia; order Rodentia; family Spalacidae; genus Nannospalax; species Nannospalax galili. Next base: position 510,323 of record NW_008355474.1, on the reverse strand, counting down.
ACACTACAAATAACCTTATGAGATTGTTTCTTTACATTCCAAAAGCAGGTGGATATCAGGTCAACATAAATACAAGTAAATAATCAATTTGTCTGTCCTTTTTTTTTTTTTTCTCTCTGAGAAAGGGTCTCCGTGTAACCCCGGTTGGCCTGGAACTCACTATGTAGACCAGACTGGCCTTGATCTCACAGAGATCTGCCTCTCCTTCCTGACTGCTGGGATTAAAGGCGTGCGCCACCATGCCTGGCTTTTGTTTGTCCGTTTTTGTTAGACAGACTAAATTTCTCTAACTTGACTCAAAGTCAGGTTTAACTCTACTGAATTACACATTCAGTTATGTTATTCAACGGAACTTTATCAATTTTTCATAAACCCCTACAATGGTCTCTCCAGTTCTGGCTGTACCGATATTTCTTGTTTGAACTCATTTACTTTTACTGCCAGATCAGATGAAGCTTTTGAAGCCACCAGAGAACTAAAGCGAGATAAATCCTTGGCAATTTCAAAACTTACTCCCCTCAGACAGTGAAAAAGGATATTTGTCTCCCTGGCTTGTCCCCAGACCTTCGGTGGAGGGGGTGGAAGCGGTTCCGGGCTGGCCTCTCCACCAGCCCATGGTGGCGGGTTCCTCGAATGTTATCATTTTGATGAAACGAAGGCTGCAGAGACAAAGGAAGAAGAGTTGGCCTCTGACTATGAAATTGCCACACCCCTCAAGAACAACTGATAACAGCTATAAAAACTGAGTTTCTAATTTTCTTATTACATATTGGTATGTGCCTTGTGTCAAGGTAAATAAAATAATGTAGCATGTGGCACTGTTTCTATATAATCACAGAATATATAAAAAATAGTCCTTAAAGTGCTAATATGGAAGTAGAAAGAATGATACATAAGAACTGTTACAGTTAGAAAATGAAGAATTGGGATTATGGTCTCAATCTCTTTCAATCTCTTGACTGCTCAGAGCTAAAATTCTATCACTTAAAAATTAATTTATTGCTGGATGTGGTAGTGCACACCTTTAATACCAGCACTCAGAAGGCAGATTTCTATGAGATAGAGGCCAGCCTGGTCTACATAGTGAGTCCTAGGACAGCTGAGACTACAGGGAGACTGTAAAACAAAATGCCAACAAACATAACAACAACAAAAGGTATTTATTGGGCTGGCAAGATGGCTCAGGTGGTAAAGGTAAGTCAGGCAAGTCTAGTAACCTGATTTCAATCACCAGATTCTACATAAAGGTGGAAAGAGAACAAACTCCACCAAGTTGTCCTCTGACCTCCAGACATGTACTGTTGGAATGTGTGCCGATGCATGTGCACACACACACACTAAACGTTTAAAAATGTATTTATTAATCTGGGTATGGAGGCACACACCTCACAGAACTTGAGCAGCAGAGGCAAGATAATCACAAGTTTGAGGCCAACCTAGGCAACAGAGTAAAACCCTATCTCAAAAAAAGAAAAAATAAACCAATCACACAAAAAATTAAACTCTACTACCTTGAAGACTTTAATTTTTCACTGCTTTTCAAGTTAATATGTCTACAACTTTACATAGTTGTACCCATAGAGTACATATATTTCTGAAATCCATCTTTTGCACTTAACATTATTTCATAAGCATAGCTGCATGTATTACCAAATCTTCCTGTTTATTAATTCAGAACCTGTACAGTACTCCATTTCTAATGTCCATAAAGCCAGTAATCCACATTGCAATTCAAAAACCACATAACCTGGAGACATGTCAGCATCCTCCATGCTAACAACTTTGTCTTCCTTACTTATTACTTGGGAATGATGATTAGCGTCTACCTAGGCTTGTTAAGAATATGAAATATGCCAGGCATGGTGGTGCATGCCTTTAATCCCAGCATTTGGGAGGCAGAGGCAGGCGGATCTTTGTGAGTTCGAGGCCAGCCTGGTCTCCATAGTGAGTTCCAGGACATCTGGGGCTACAGGGAGACCCTGTCTCAAAAAGACCAAAAAAAAAAAAAGAAAAGAAAAAAGAGAATATAAAATAAACCAGGTGTGGTGGGCACATGCCTTTAATCCCAGCACTAGAGAGACTGGGGAGGCAGAAGCAGGCGGATCTCTGTGAGTTCAAGGCCAGCCTGGTCTATAAAGCAAATTGCAGGCCAGATGGGTCTACAAGGAGACCCTGTCTCTAAAAAAAACCAAAAAAAAAAAAAAAGAATATGAAAATATGAAATAAGGGGCCAAAGAGATGGCTCAGTGGGTTAAGGCACTTGCCACAGAGCCTGATGGCCTGAGTTTGATCCCTAGGACCCACATGGTAGAGAGAACTCCCACATGCACGCTGTGACACATGAGTATCCACACCCACATACATATGCAAAGAAAGAAAGAAAGAAAATGAAATGAGATCTATTATGTGTAGACTTACCCATTCAGAATTATCTGAACATTAGAAGGCAGGATGGAGCCAGGAGTGGTGGTGCACGCCTTTAATCCCTGCACTTGGGAAGCAGAGGCAGAGGCAGAGGCAGGCAGATCTCTGTGAGTTTGAGGTCAGCCTAGTCTACAAGTGAGTTCCTCTTGTGGTCAGGAGAAGCAGCATTATGGATAGGGGCTTCCCTAATAGGCAAAGCCTCCATATCTCTCTCAAAGGAGCTAGATCTTGGTGAGGCACCACCTGTGGCTTATGTCACACCACCTTTAAGAACTGCAGCCTGGAATGAATGGCTGAAAAAAGAGGTGAGTGGACCATATGACTTGCTGTAGTCAATGACTTGTGAGACAGATAAGATGTAAATGTAACATAAACTCCCATATTTTTCTTTCTGCCATGAGAATACTAGACACAAAATCAGAGATGCTCCTTCAGCCTGGGCTGCAAAGATGCACAGAAGACAGCTTCAATAGATGCTCTGAAGCCACTAACATGTCTTTTTTTTCCCCCCCAAGAGCTGAGAACTAAACCCAGGGCCTTATGCTTGCTAGATAAGTGCTCTACCACTGAACTAAATCCCCAACTGAAGCCACCAGCATGTAATACAGGTGAAGAGTTGATGTTTGTTGAGAGTCCCAGAGTGTTTGGATTGGTTGTTACTATAGCAAAGCTGGCTACCATGGGAGTGATGGCTGAGAGGGCTGTACTGAGGAGAGTTCCATTTTCCTTGAAGGGCAACTACCCATGCTATCCAGGGTACAGTATAGACCACTCAAGGAAGACAAAGCATGTGCTTAGCATAATAGCACAGCACAGGAAATGCAGAGGGGGAAAAAATCTATCTGAAAGAACTTTCAGTAATTCCGCCCACCGTTCTATACTCCTAGTTTGGGCCCTGCGCCATTCCTAGTCTTGGGGCCCCAGACACTTGGGGAACCAATACTGCTTCCTGATCCCTCTCACCCAGACAACTCAGTCCCGTTCTTGGGCCCCAGGAGCAGCGCTTCTGGTCCTGGCCCCGCCCTCACCTCTCTCTGTTTCCCTGGGCCTGCACCACCGGCTAACTATCCTAGCCTGCACTACTATCCTCAGACCTCTTGGGATAAGTCTATAGCGCAGCCCTCCGCGCCTGGACTCCCTAAGCCACATTCACCCTTCCATCCCCCCTGCCGGTCTATACTCCCAGTTTGGGCCCTGCGCCATTCCTAGTCTTGGGGCCCCAGACACCTGGGGAACAAATACTGCTTCCTGACCCTTCTCACCCAGACCGACTCAATGCCTTTCTTGGGCCCCAGGAGCACCGCTTCTGGTCCTGGCCCCTCCCTCACCTCCCTCTACTTCCCTGGTCCTGCAACACCCGCCAGCTTCTTTCTGGGGCTGACAGCCTCTTCCTGGGGCTCCGAGGCCTACCTTTACTCTCCCTGATCCTTTGCATCCAGTACAACCCAGCTACTCAATCCACTCCCTGGGAAATCTTGGGGCTTCTTCCCTCCCCATCTGCCTTTGCATCCCTGTGGGGCGTGGCCACGGCCAGGGTCTCAGGTCAGTCCAACACCCAAGTTCCTGAGGCCAAAAGCATTCTTAGAAGATTCCAGACCTAAGGAGAAAGTCTGAAAACTTCTGATCCACATTGGAGTTGGGCCACTGCGGAACTCCTGAAGACAAAAACAATCCGGCCTCGACAATATAAAATCAAAAGAGAGAACCAGAAGCTTAGACAAACCAACTCTTCATACCCAAAAAGTAAACCACAAAGACACATAAAGCTCAAAAATAAAAGAAGCAGAACTAAACTTGAAGGCCCGAGTATCACACAAGAGTCAGAAACTACAAAAGAAATTCACATGTCAAAATCACAGAGAAAAAATAATAACATGAAAAACCAAAATAACATATCCCCACCAAATACCAGTAATCCTCTAGAGGAGCACAATGAGAATCC
>NW_008355474.1:495266-500430 GCF_000622305.1 Nannospalax galili | reverse complement strand
CCAAGAGAAGCCAACAATGTCGAACAGGACCTTTGACTTATCTTCACATAGATGGAACTGGTAAAAGAAAGGAGCCAGGGGCTCCTCCCAAACCCATGGGACCCCTGAGGAACAGATCCTCTAACGACCTCAAGAGTAAAAATAAATCAGTTTATCTGCTCCATTGATATTTTTAAAACATACTGTGCTTGCCTAGCATGCCTATAGCCCTAAGCTTCATCTTCAACATTGCCAACACACACAAACACACACACAAGCACACACATACACAAAGCATATGCACACACCCATTCGTGTGGGTGTATATGTGTGTAAAACCAGTCCTGGTGATATGCACCTATAAGTCTAGCTATTCCAGAGTTGAAGCAGGAGGACTGCTTAGGCCCAAAGTTTTAGGGCAGTTGGGCAACATAGATTCTATTTCTTTTACAAAATGACAGAAGACCAAGATTAAGCTCACAAATGAATCATTTGTAAATTCAGATTCACAATACCAAAATCTCAGCGTCTTAATGAAGGGTCCCCCAATAAATATCCTTTCACACAGAAGCAAATCTAGGCAAGACAACTGGGTATCTAATAAGACAACTCTCAGTAGCTTCATAGAAAGTGAGTAACAGATATTAAGAAAGAAAAGTATAAAACTCCTACAAAAGCAACATAATACCACTGTCAGTACCTGAAATATATAGTGGCATGAAACTTCAGTATCACTGAAAACTGTAATGTGATGTGGTATTGTTTATGTGGCAACTTCAACCATCTCAGCAGCAAACAAAGAAGCAGATGGGAAACAGCTTGGAAAGCACTGAGAAGCAAGCCCCTTGGACTATCTCACACTTCACATAGGCCTAATAAAGGGGGCAAAAATAAAGGTAGGGACAGGCAGAGCAAGGGAACAGGCTGTTGGCAAGGGTTGCTGACCAGAAGGCAATCTAATTCCACTCTTTCCTTCTACAGATGCGATCCAGAGGAATAGAGTGATTGTTCTCAAGGTCACACTGCTAGTTTGCAGCAGCCTAAAAACTCACAAGTTTGTTTGTTTGTTTTTACACAGTCTCTCATCCAGCTGAGGTTAGCCTTAAACTATGTAGCTAAGAATGTCCTTGAACTCTGATTGTCCTGCCTTTGTCATCTAAGTTCTGGGATCACAGGTGTGTGAGACCATGTCCCATAGTCTGGAAACGTAAATTCAGAGTCCTGGAGCTGTATTCAGTGCTTTCTCTACCTTACACTTTGCTTTCTTTGCTAAATATCTTATATAAAATCAATTTCTTTTGGGATTTTAAGTGGATTTTTGTCTGATAAACAGCTGTATTGACTCTGTATCAGGACCCTTCTATCCATGGCGCTGAGAGATGGCTCAGTGGTTAGGATCACTTGCTTTTCTTTCAGAGGACCAGAATTCAATTCCTAGCACTCATGTTGAGTGGTTCACAAGTGCCTATAACTCTGGTTTTGGGGGATTTGCCACTCCCCCACTTCTGGCCTCTGCTGGCACCTGCACACATGTGTGCATACATATATACACACATATATGCATACACTACATAAAAAATGAAATCTTGGAAAAAAAGAATCTTTCTAGCCAGGTATGTTAGTGTATGTGCAAAATCCCAGCTCATAGGCTGTAGCTCAGTGGTAGAGAAAAATGTGCAAGGCCCTTAGTTCAATCCTCAGACAGACAGACAGACAGACACACACACACACATACACACACACACAATTTAAATGTTATTTTGCTCTTGTAAACCCACTGAAGATCTAAATTTCAAAGAAAGGATAATAGTCCTGGTATGGTATCTAATGATGTTACATTATATATAGCATACCTATGTCTTGATATTAATCTAGTGATCTCATTTGGGGTAGGTAGCTACCTTAATATTTCATAAATGGCTAGCCAGCTAAAAGTCCTAGAGCTGTTTAATGGTGAAACTGCTTCCTCCTTTAGAATGAAAATGCTACTTCAATTATCCTACATTCTCCTATATCCTTGGGTCCACAGCTGGTTCCGCTTCCCCAAAAAGACAAGCTAGGAGGCTGGGGGCAAGTTTGGCTGGAAGGTTCTACCTTAGTAGACAGGATAAGTTAATGCTTGTCCCCAAGGTCACACTTAAATGTATCACTTAGCTCTACAGAACAACCCCTCAGCTTGCTCATGATAGTATTTAATGCTTTATCTTGTTTCTTCAGTTTCTGGTAAATTTGTGAAAGACTAGTCCCTGGTACTAAACACACTTCTGTTCAGGAAGAATAGAAAGTTAACAAGGTTATTTAAGGCAAGTTCCATGAGCAGGGATTTTTACACATAGGCTATAATTGGCAGATACAACCTCCCTCTTTCCATAAGGGCAGGTATAACCAAGAATAATTGTGCCTCTCTTGGGGACCCAGTATGGGATCATTCCAACCAACAGAAGTTCCTTTGGTTCCCGTGACAAAGAGAGCGAGTCAGGAAGACCTGCCCATAGCAAAGAGTATGCTTAGAATTCATTGCCATGGGCTCATAGGCCATTTTCATTCTACCTTAGAAACTGAGCAGAATAAGGAATGATTTTATAGTTTGGTTACAGACTCTTACCAAGTCACACGGGGGGGGGGTATGTTTAAGCTCAAAACACTTTACAAATCTCCACGTTGGATCTGCCAGTGCCCTGCCAGGCTCCCTGACTACAGTATCCTCATAGTCCTTTGCCCTCTGCAGAATCAGAAACTGGCAGAGGATGGATTTTCAGTTTACAAAACTCTTATAAAGTTCCTGTTTTAGAACCAAGTGAGGCTTTTCTCCTGGTGTTGCCTCCTAGTCCTTATTTTTAAATGCTACATAAAAGGGAAATAAGCCTAATTAGATACACTAGGCTAAAGATTACTCCAGAAAGCGTTAAAAATAAAACAAGTTTTTAATTCTTAGATTGTTTTTTTAGTTGTTTGTTTTGGCAGCTGAGGTAAAAACCAAGGCAATCAATAAAATGCCAAGCAAAATAATCTGTCAAAACACAAAATAAAAGGTAAGGCATAGTGGCACACACCTGTAATCTTAATACTCAAGAAGTCAAGACGGCAGGTAGTTCCAGGCCAGCTTAGGATACACAGTGAGACCTTGTCTCAAAATGAAAAAGCCTTAAAAAGGCAAAACAAATAACAACATATAAAGCATGCTGAGAGTGTGGGTCTCAGGTCCATGCTGGAACTCCTGTTTCAGGAAATGGAGGAAGAGAAGGGCAGTATCTTAAGCAGGGCTCTGGGCTCCCTAGGTTTCCTTCCTGGAGAGGGTGGGTGAGGATCCCTGGTTGAACAGACTCAAGCATTGAGGGCTCTGATCCTTCCCTCCAACTTCTACCGGCTGCCATATAATGGGTGCCAACACATTTGGTTACTTTTCTAATGTTTCTAACAACTCAGGCTCTACATGGGAGTGTGTGTCTCCCAAGATATTCACAGCATGATTACAGTTCTCTTCCCATTTAGTTTTAGTTTTCTAATTTGTGTGTGTGTATGTGTGTTTAACAGTAAAGTTCCATATGCATACAATTTATAAACAAATTATATGCCCAAATTGATGACACAAAACTCTACCACTAGCATGAGTGATTAAAAGTTTAAATGGAAAGATGTTGACAATTATTTAAACTGGTGATGGTTTATTATTCTATTCTTTGTACTTTTGTGTAAAAAGTGCTAAAATTTCCCATATGAAAATGAAGAGTCAACTTCAAATCCTCAAGGATGGCCACAGGCATGGCAGTGGATAATACAGACTCTGAACAGAATCTAAAAGCATTTTACTATCTTTTCAGGACATGGCAGCCCACGTTCCCAAAGAAGTTTTAAACTGCCTATTCCCCACTTCCCTGCCTGGGGTGATATGTTTAGTAGCAAAAAAGGCCTTCTGCTCGGGGTAGCTCCCCTTTTAACTTTGATATGAACATAACTGGAGACTTTTGTTCTGGGTAAACTAGGTATGTCCATTGAGTTTCTTTTTGATGATAGAAAGAACTGGAGAGGGAATAACTGGTTTGTTTGCTTGACAAAGTCTTGCTATGTAGCTCTGGTTGTCCTTAAACTGGCAATCCTCCTGCCCCGACCTCTCAAGTCCTGAGAAAACAGGAATATGCCATCATGCCCAGCATAGAATTGGTTTTGAAGAACCAAGGCCTGAATTGAGACAGAGCAGGGGAGAGCAGAAGGAGTCAGACCAAGACACTGGTTCAACAGCAGGCAAATGCCTGCAGATGGCCAAAGGCATCCTCAAGGTCAAAGGGTCAGGTGGCTTTGGGTTCTCTTTCTTAGGAAGGGAATCAAAGAATCTGCCTCAGGAAATGGGTAGAAGGGGCAGTTATGGGGTGCCTACCCTACTCCCCTCCTTTCAGTCCTGCTGTATTCTGACTCATATCAGATTCACTACTGTGATTAAACTTGGTGAGACACTTCACTGACTTTCAGAGAACTCTATAATTTAGATTACTCTAAAAAGAAAAAAAAAAAACAACTAAGGAGAGATTGATGAAACAAAAATAGCGAAATGTGAAGAATATTATATCAGGCCTGGTGATACAGGCCTGTAATACAGCTGCTCAGGAGGCTGAGGAAAAAGGATCAAAAGTTCAAGGGCTGCCTGTACTACAAAGCCAGGCCAGGCAATTTAGTGAGATCTTGTCTCAAATTAAAAAGTACAAAAGGGCTGAGGAGATAATTCAGTAGTATAACATTTGTTTAACATGCACAAGGCCCTAGTTTCAATGCCAATCACCAAAGGAAAAAAAACAAAACAAACAAAAAAATGTGGAAGATATTGAAACTAGTATTAAATATATATATATATATGAATTTCTTTTAAATTTTTATTTATTTTATTTTATGTGTATAAGTGTTTTGCCTGCATGTATGTAAGTGCACCTATGTCATACAAAGCTCACAGTGGCCCCAAAAGGGTATCAGATCCCCTGGAACTGGAGTTACAAACTGTTGGCTACCATGTGGGTGCTAGGAATTAAACCCAGGTCCTCTGCAAGAATAGCCAGTGCTCTTAACCATTAAGCCATCTCTCCAGCCCCAATATATGGGAATTCCTAAACTACTGGTTAAACAAAACAGCTACACACACACACACACACACACACACACACACACACACAGAGCCACAGCCACAATATTGATGATT
>NW_008355474.1:492089-495252 GCF_000622305.1 Nannospalax galili | reverse complement strand
TATTTATTTATTTTTTGGTCTTTTTGAGACAGGGTCTCCCTGTAGCCTCAGCTGTCCTGGAACTCACTATGTAGACCAGGCTGGCCTCGAACTCACAGAGATCTGCCTGCCTCTGCCTCCCGAGTGCTGGGATTAAAAGTGTGTGCCACCATGCCCTGCCCGATGTTTTATTTTTATGCCTTCCTTTAATTAATTAATTAATTCATTTAATGTCTTTTTTTGATCTCCCTGTAGCCCCAGATGGCCTGGAACTCAGGATGTAGACCAGGGTGGCCTTGAACTCACAGAGATCTGCTTGTCTCTGCCTCCCTACAGTGCTGGGACTAAAGGCGTGTGCCACCATGCCCAGCTTGCTTTTCTTATTTATATAGTTACTTTACTATTTTATTTTACTACTGATGTCTTTTTTTACATTTATTTATTTGTATGTATTTGTGTGTGGGCACACATATGCTATGGCATGTATGTAGAAATCAGAAAACAACTTGAGGGAGTAGATTCTTTCCTTCCACCAAGTGGGTTCCAGGGATGGAATTCAGGTGGACAGGCTTGGCGACAAGCACCTTTACTTACTGAGTCATCTTGTCAGCCCATTAAGGATGTCGTTAAAGAACAAAATAAGTGCTGAGTATGTAGCTTGATGGTAGAGCAATTGCCTAGAATGCACAAGAAAGTATGTCTGAAAAGAATAAAATAGGGATGGAGAGAGGGTTCAGCAGTCACAAGCACACACTGTTCCTACAGAGGACCCAAGTTCAGTTCCCAGCATCCACGTTAGGTGGTTCACAACCACTTGTAACTTCAGCTCTAGGGGATCCAACACCCCCTTCTAGACACCATGGGCACCTGTACACACATGCACATACTCAAAGATTCACACACATAAATATAAATAAAAATAATTACAAATAATTTTTAAAAAATAATAATCTGGAACATTTATTTAGATAAAGCACATAGTAACTCTAAATAAAGCATGCTGGGTTTAAAAAAATAACCACAACCCTTACATCCTGTTTTTGGTTTAAAAGAGCTTAGGGTACTGTCCTCATCTGGCTTCTTGCTCATGGTGAGACACAGTGTCCTGTTCTGTAGGATTCACAAAGTCTCAAGAGCTGGGGATGACCTTTCCGGTCAGCCAAGCCTGCTTTGTAGCATCCTTACCCAGCCATCCAGTTGTCCCAAGATCACTCTGAACATGGGAATGAACTACATTCTCAGCACACCAGTCCTTTTTTAAGCAGCATGTTTCTGGCATGTTCTCTTTTAGGCCGAACTGCAAAGTGTCCTCAAAGCATTTGACATCTCTTTAGGGCATTTGCCCAGATGAGAGGTTGCTAAAAATTCATCACCTCATGAAAATTTGTCCCTAGGAAAAAGCTGTCAAACCGGATTCCCCATTTGTGTATGCTTAGGTTATTTGTATTGTTTTGTGATTATCTGTTTTTCAAACACGATTTTTTTTTTTTGGTCTTTTTGAGACAGGGTATCCCTGTAGCCCCAAGCTGTCCTGCAACTCACTATGTGGATCAGGCTGGCCTTGAACACAACAGAGATCCACCTGTCTCTGCCTCCCTACAGTGCTGCGATTAAAGGCATGTGCCACCACGGCCCAGCCTACAGTCTTCCTGCCCTTATGCATGCTGGGATTTTGGGTGTGTGCTACCATGGCTCTTGTTTTGTGTCTTTTGACTTACAATATTTTCATTCAGTTCTTCATATCTGTTAATTTCAATTTCCTTCATGATTCCCTCTCCATCTCCGTCTCCTCTCCCTCTCCCCCCTCCCTCTCCCTCTCCCTCTCCTCTCCCTCTCCTCTCTGTCCTCTCTAATCTGAATTAAAACTGCAACTGCATCTGGTAGTTTGCTTATAGATGAGTTAAGTTGGTTTGGCTTTCTTTTGTCAAACAAATAGAAAAACTTGTAGGACACATATGAAAGGAGTCTTTCTCATCTTTAAGTCCTTACTTCTGCCTAGACAGGGAAGGGAAAACTCACCATTCTAACTGAGATGGTAAGAGCCACTATTCTGAACTGGGCCTGTCACGGGCCTGGCCAGCACCCTCAGCTTCTTAGTTCCCAACATTCACAGCAAGCTCTCTACAAGAAAGGAATGTGGCATTCCCTACTTCCCAGCCTACAGTGGGTTGGTGTGGGGGTTGGGGGGGGTAAGTTCCTGGGAAGCAGGACCCATAGTACAGCCTACAGGCCTTTAGGAATTCCTGAGCTGCCAGGAATAAAGTTGCAAACTGATAACTGACCCTTCACTGACTTCTCATAGGCTCACTAGCAGTGACTGTCTAGTCAAAGGAGCAGTGGTTAACAGTCTCTCAATATTGAGAATACATTGCACCTAAGGATTTTAATAGGCAAAATCTGAATTCTAATGAGGCACCATTAACACTCTTAACATTTCTCAAATTAGGGAATTTACTTGGTAAACTTGGTAAAAATAGGTAAATAGAAATGGCTATCAGTGAATCTGTTATTTCTGTGGAATTTCAATGTTTTTGTTTCTATCTTGTGGGATTCTTTTCTTTTCTTTATGGCAATGGGGATCAAACTAGGGACTCACCAATATTAGGCAAGCACTCTGCTCTGAGCTACATTCCCTAGTCCAAGATTTCAATGCTGTGAGGTGATGTTCCAAGTGGAAGTATTCAATCAGCATGAACTACAGGAAGGAGATATTTAAAACAGAACACACTAGATCATTGCAATAGCTTCACTATTTGTTCTCAAACCATAATGAGAAATGCTAGAATACTTTTTTTTTTCTCTCCTTCATTTTCTGTGTTTGTTTCTTCTGTTTATTTTGGGAGGAAATTTTAAGATTGTTGTACTTTCTAGGAATCATTTATAATGGCAAGGGGGAGAAAAAATTGAAGGATTAACTGCCACTGGCACATGTCACAGCAGGGAAATGGAGAGCCAGTGAGCTTCAGCCTCAGACTGTCCCCTTTCTCTTTTCTGGCCCTATAAGCCAGCCTTAAACCCCACTTGGTGAAGCTGCAGTTAAGGACCTGGTGGCACTCACCTTTAATCCTAGCACTCTGTGAGATCAAGGCTAGTTTGGTCTATATAGTGAATTCCAGACCAACTGGGGATACAGGGAGGCCTTGTCTCAACAATCCCTACCAAATTTCAAAAATAAATAAATAAA
>NW_008355474.1:490284-490996 GCF_000622305.1 Nannospalax galili | reverse complement strand
ATCAAACAAAAAGAAGGGGTTATAGTTGGGGTTATAGCCCAGTGGTAAAGAGCTCACCTAGCATTCACGAAGACCTGGGTTCAATCCCCAGCACTGACAAGTAAAAGAATGGGCTGTGATTTTAAAAAGGGGGGGAGGGAAGGGTATACAAGGAACCTAGGAGATAAAGGGAGCTCAAGAGAAGTAGGACCACAGGAGAAGGGTATTATTACAGGAGAAAGGGAGGCAATGGGGGCACCTCAAAAGGGAAAACCATGATGAAGGGGTGAGACAATGTGAGAGATAAACAATGCCTAGCTAGCTTTGAAAACCAGTGAGAACCATATTACTCCTACAACCTACTGAAAAATTATACATAGCAGATCAAGAAATATATGTCTAGGTAAGGTTTAACTGAGAACAACTGGCCTTTGCCCAAGATTTATCTACATAACACACAGTAATTAACTAAACAAGGACCTCTAGATAAGATAACTAGATTCACCAGAGGGGCAGGTAGTGGGGGATGGCTGGGGGTGCCGACGGCACAGCAGACAGTAGCAGGGATATCAGAGTGTGGGGGCTCTAGTGGGGGGAGGGAGGCTATGGGAGGGTGCTATCTGGGAAGTGGGTGTAAAAAAAAAGTATAAGACTGGTGGAACTAACCTTCTTGGGTGTTTAACAGACATACTTTGAGGCCTATAATAATTTGGTCAGAGGGACATAAAGGACA
>NW_008355474.1:480143-489790 GCF_000622305.1 Nannospalax galili | reverse complement strand
TAAGGGCTCTAGTCAGGGGAGGGAGGCTATGGGAGGGTGCTACCTGGGAAGCGGGTCTATAAAAATAAATTCTTTAAAGCATAAAAATTTTGCTCCTTAATAACTAGTAGATGTGAAAAACATTACCATTGAAATCTACCTGATGACTTTATATCCATGCTCAGATGCTAAGGAGCTCAGAAAGTAACTGACTGTGACTAGTAATCATCAGATGGAGATTAGAAACGCATATGCCTCAGTGTCAGTTGTATTAAAAATGAATTTTTCTGTATGAAACTGTGTATTTTAATAATGAAATGCAGATCTTTTTCAAAGTTTAAAACCTCATTTAATTTTATGTCTTACAGAGTTTATACGGAGTACAATATTGTATAATGTAGTAATTCAACTGTAAGCCTAATAATTTACAGCCAATTTTGAAAGAGAAGCATCTTAGCTCTGGAAATTGTTATTGAATATGTCAATGCTGTTGTAATAAAATGCCTCTTCTAATCATTTGGTTATGAAATAAATAATTTAAAAAATGTGTACGTGTGGGTGATACCATTGAAATCTACCCAATGACTTTATAGACATACACAGGCACCAAGGATCCAAGTGCAACCAATTATGACTAGTAATAATCAGATAAATAAAGATTAGAGATGCATGTGCAAACATCTAAGTGTTAGTAGCATTCAAAATGAGTTTTTCTGTATGAAACAGTATATTTTAAAATGAAATGGAGAGCTTTTTTAAAGGCTAAAACCCCATTCAGTTTTATGCCTTATAGGGTTTATACTGAGTTCAACATTGTATAACTGTAATAATTCAACTGCAAACCTAAAAATGTACAGCCAATTTTGTAAGAGATGCAGCCTAGCTCAGAAAATTGTTATTGAATATGTCAATGCTGATGTAATGAAATGCTTCTTCTAAGTATGTGGTTATTAAATAAATAATAAACTAAAAAAATACACAGCAAAATAAACAAATAAACAAACAAACAAATAAATAAATAGACCAGCTGTGGGGCTAGAGAGATGGTTTTAACAGTGGCTAACAACACTGTCTGCTCTTACAGAGGACCCGGGTTTGGTTCCCAGCACCCACTCGGCAACTAACAACTGCCCTTAACTCCAGTACCAGAGCTGCAACACCCTCTTTTGGCCTCTGTGGGCACTGTATGACACAGGTGCATTTACCCACATGCAGGCAAAACACTCATATACATAAAAAAAAAATCAGTAAAAAATTTTTTATATCATTATGCATTTTATTTCAACTATTGTTAACATATGTGCTTAAAAACAGAAATAATTAAGAAAATTTGACTATTATATCAAAAGATAACTCACAGAGAAAAACACGTAGTAAAAAATTATTTGAATATATATTATTTGAGGTAGAATTAGTACTAGATGAGACACTAACAATATCCCTCATATAACCTATTCATTCATTGAGATAGTCTTCCATTAATGCATAATATAGTTACAAGGTGACTATAAGTCAGATAACCTTGGATACAGAGATACAGAAGGACAAGACAAGAAATATCACATCAAGAATCTTGCTCTAAGGGAGAGTTTCTTAACTTGTGAATACACACATACACACCTTTCACTACTTTCAGAATATTCTCAAAATAGCTAATACCCATCCATGGACTGTGATGCTGAAGATATCCTGGGTTTAAAAAATCACAAGTTTGGGGAGGAAAGAGGCAACAACATGTACTCCAGTGCTCCACTGAAATTGGATGGCTGGTGTTTCAAGCCAAAATAACAACAAAGTCAACTTCATTTGTTTACTAGTTACATGAAAGAATAAATACCACAGGAAGACAGCCAAAGACCCAAACTAAAAAATGATATATGCACATACACATATAATGTTATGAATAACAAATAAATGAATTTAATCTCAACTACAAAATAATGAAACTATCCTGTTTCCACTGAATGACACAGAAAGCAATTAGCTACAGCATCATCATGCTACATTCTTAAATGCATACATTTCTTTACATTTCCCACATCCAACCTCATCAATCTGTAGGATGAGTGGAAATACTTCAATTTTGTTTCTGACTGCTGCTATTTCTGTCAACTAATGCAAAACAATCAGCTTCCAAAACGACAATCTTTTTTACTTTTTTAAAATTTTATGTGTATGAGTATACTGCCTGCATGTATGTGAGTGTACCCGTGTCGTGCAACGCTGTGGAGGTCAGAAGAGGGCTTCAGGTTCTCCTGGAACTGGAGTTAAGGATGATTCGTAGCTGCCATGTGGGTGCTGGGAATCGAATCTGGGTCCTCTGCAAGAGCAGTCAGTGCTCTCAACTGCTGAGCCATCTCTCCAGCCCCCCCAAAAGGACAATCTTGAACACCACTATTACTTTAAAAGATGCTGGAGTTTCTTCCAGCCAGTTACAAGAAAATAAATATGAACCTAAAACATGAAAACCAACAGGATGATAAAAATGGCATCAATATTTACAGCTGTTAAGATGCTCTTTCTGCACAGTGGAGAAAACGGGGAAAAAAATCAATATAATGGGTTCAATATGGCAGCCGGTTGGCAAGACTGCACATATAAAACTCAACCACAATGTGTAAATAATGACCAACTAGAAGACACAGTAAAAACCAGGTCATACCTACAAAGATAAAAGGGCTAGGGATAACTTTGAGATACTACCTCACTCCAGTATGAATGTCTGTCATCAAAAATCTGACCATAAATTTGAAGAGGATGTGGGAAAGGAGAACATTTAGGTTCTGCTACTGGGAATACAAATCAATACAGCCATTATGGACATCAGTATGGAGGTTTCTCAAAAAACTAAAAATATAACTACCACATGACTCTGCCACACCACTCCAGAGCTCCAAAGGACTCTATACCTTCCCACAGAGACACTGCTCATCTATGTTTATTGCTGCTCTATGCAGGAGAGCAAGGAAATGGAACCAGTTTAGACATCCATCAACTGATGGATAATCAAAATGTGGTACAGATACACAATGGAATTTCATTCAGCTGGAAAAATTAACGAAATTTGCAGGAAAATGGATGGAACTGGAAAATAGAATATTAAGTGGTGACCCAAACTCAGAAAGAAAAAAAAACACCACATGTTCTCTCTCATATGTAGATCCTAGCCTGTATCAAAAGCCAAAGTGCCATATAAAAGTGGGTAAAGCCTAAACAGCTGGAGAGGAGATCAAGAGAGGTTAAAAATAGATGCATGCTAAGGGAGGACATGGGACACGTGTGACATAGAAGAGGAAAAGAGACTAGGAAGTGTGTAACGGTGATAGAATCAGGTAGATGTAAGGATAATTTACTAAAATATACTTTCTTCAAAACTGTTGTAGTGCTAATACCTTGTATGTAAATAAGGAAAACTTTTTTTAAAAAAGAAAATCAGGTATGGCAAGTCATAGTCTCCTTCTGTTTTTCCCAAGGTTGCTTGTCCCCAGTTTGGGCCGGTGGGGGGAGGAGAATAATAATAAAGGGAAAGTTCCTTTTTTAAGAGGCTCTTAGATGCAGAACAGACAATTCATGAGCACTTAAGAGTCACTAGCAACTAAGAATATTCAGACCCTGGTGCTGGGGGTATAGCTCAGTGCTCAGGGCTTTGTACATGCTAGTACATACTTGTGATCTCAGGACTCAGATGGCTAAGGTAAGAAGATCAAGAACTAAAGCCAGGGCTGGAGCTGAAGCTCAGTTGGTAGTGTTTGCCTAGCATAGCATACTCCAAAGTCCTAGGCCCAACTGCCAGCATAGCATAAAACAGAGCATGTTAGGGGGCTGGAATGATGCCTCAATGGTTATGACAACTTTCTACTCTCTAGAGGACCCAGGTTCAGTTCCCAGAACCCACATCGTGGCTCATACCTATCAATAACTCCAGTTTTAGAGGCTCTAACATCCCCTTCTGGCCTCTTGGAGGGCACCAGGCATGCACACAGTGCCAATACATACATGTAGGCATAACACTTATGAACATAAAAATAAATAAATCTTAAAACAAAAGAGGGCATGGTGGCACACACACCTTTAACCCAAAATTTGGAAAAGGATCAGAATTTCAAGGTTATCCTCAACTACACAGGAAGTTCAAGGCGAGCCTGGGCTACATGAGACCTTGCCTCAAAAAGAAAAGAAAATTCAGGTCTTACTGGAATTACTATTTTTAAAGGCAACCAGCCATTTTAATCAAGTTATTTTAAAAAGTAAATATTGTTTTAAACTCTTAACAAATAAAAAAATATAAAGGTGGACAGTGCTGAGACAACCTCCAATCCTGGTTCCCCTCCTACCAGGTTCCTACCTTCCAACATATACCAGAGGATTAGCTTTTTGTGAGTCCTTCAAAGAATGATTATGTGTGCACAGAAAATAAGAATTTATGCTAATTCTATTCCTCTCTTTTAACACAAATGACAGTATATCAGTACAGTACACCTTGCTTTCCTCTTTATTTTGTGTGTGTGCGTAGACGCAGAGGTCATTGTCTACTTCAGGTGTAGTTCCTCAGATGCCACCCATCCTTTTTCTTTTTCGGGACAGAGTCTCTCACTAGTCTGAAACTTGCCAAGAAGGCTGGGCTGGCTGGCCAGTGAGCCCCAAGGATTTGCCTGCCTCTGCGACCTCAGTGCTAGGATTACAAGTGTGTGCTACTACATCCAGCTTTTTATGTGGGTTCTAAGGATTGAACCCAAGTCTTCAAGCTTTATGTGGCAAGCACTTTACAAACTGAGCTACCCCAACACTCTTTTATTTTTTGTATTCTGGGCAAGCAGTCTACCATTGAGCTATATTCCCAACTTTTATAACTTAAAAAAATTTTTTACATATGTCTAGTTATTTTTGAGTGAGTGTTGGATAGGGTTGGGGGCTGGGGAGCAAATTTGAGTGCCATAGAGTAGTTGTGAAAGTTGGAAAACTTGTGGAAACCAGTTCCTTCCTTCCACCATGTGGGTTCTGGGGATTTAACTCAGGTCATCAGGCTTGGTAGCAACTGAGCCATCTTGGCTGGCCTTGCTTTTTTAATGTAATCATTCACTAAATTCCTAAAGCTGATTCCAATTTCTTAGTCTGTCTGTCACTGCCTCCTCCTCCTCCTCCTCCTTTTTTTTTTGCTTCAGCAATCCTCCTGCCTTGACCTCCAGAGTGCTGGGATTATAGGCACTGTCTACCACACCTGTCTGTTTTACTTTATTATTTGTACATATGCCCATACTCTAAGTGGATTCCTCTCTTCTAGACAGATCATAGTGGCTGATTTCTCTAAGCCCTAACCCTCTTGAGAACAACAGGATCACAAACAGCCCTTGTCCTCCTCTCCTCTGTTGGCTCTTCCCATGTGCACATGAGTACAGTCAAATCTCTCACATTCGTGAAGCTGTGGATGGGGGAACAGAAACAACTGATGCACTATTCTCCCCTCACGCTGTGTCTCCCCTTCTAAACAGCCATGCTTCCTGGTATAGGAGCTGCCTTGCCTCCCAATCAGCCCTTAACTCCTGACCCCTTCTACACCACTGAAATTCCCATGGCAACCATAGCCTTTTCTTGCTACTAAATCCAAATAGACTTTATCAGCTCCTAAATTACTTAACCTCTCAAAAGCATCTGAAATTAGCATCGTTTTTTTCTATTTTGAAAACCCTCTGCTCATGATTCCATGCTCCCCCGTTTTCCTGTGTGTTTTCGTTCCTGGGCCTCTATGCAAACTCCTGAACATCCTAACCATACTTTAGAATGCTCGAGTTTCTCAGGGCTCAATCATATAACTCTATCTGCTGCCCAGATTGCTACAGAGCTGCAGACTATATTCACCAGCCCACCAGATGTTTGTAGGTCTGCCTGTAGGAATTCCAACTGTACATCTTTGCAAGTGAATCTGCCATCTTCCTCTCAGACTAGCCCTGACTTGTAAATCTCTTGGAATGGCACCACCAACTGCCTAACTCAGAGAGTTTAGGGTCATCCTTGAGCACTTCTCCTTTTTTCCTTCTCCATTTGGTTCATCAGTATACCTGGTCACTTTGACCTTCTAAATATCTCCCACACCCAACCCTGATCTTCAGTCCCCCATTTATTCACTCTCCCCTGAATACACAAAACAGTCTTGTAATTTAGTGCTTTGTTTTGTTCTGTTTTGAGACCAAGTTTCACTGTATAGCCCAAACTGGCCTAAAACTCACCTGGTCCAGAGAGGCATGTGTCACCATGCTGATATAACTGATCTTTTCGTTTCTATTCCTGTTACCTCCTATGTAGTTTCCACACCACAGTCAGAATAATCTTCTAAAATATGGAAGATGGTCATATCATTCAGCAGTGTAGAAGTCATTAACAATAAGATTTCTTAAAATACCCCAAATAAGCCAATTTAAAAGTTCATCTGGAAGCTGGGCGTGGTGGTGCATGCCTTTAATCCCAGCACTCAGGATGCAGAGGCAGGTGGATCTCTGTGAGTTCAAGGCCAGCCTGGTCTACATAGTGAGTTCCAGGACAGCTGGGGCTAGGGAGACCCTGCTTCAAAAAGACTGAAAAAAAAAGAGACAAAAAAAAAGTTCATCTGGCAAGCATTCAAGAATAGCCTAGAAAAAAAAAATCACTGAAAAGCAGCATGAAGGTAAATTAATCCTGTAAGATTTTTAAAAATGTAACATAAAGCTCTAAGAATCAATCAAAACAGTGTACTACTGGTACATGGATAGAAATATCAGTAAAAGGGAAGCTGGGCAAGGTGGTACATGCCTGTGATCACAGGTATTCTACCAAATGAACTATATTCCAAGCCCCCAAATTTATGTGTGTAAAACAACTTTTTTACATTGAAAGAATCCCACTGGCCAGGCATGGTGCATGCCTTTAATCCCAGCACTTGGGAACAGAACAGGCAGATCTCTGGGAGTTCAAGGCCAGCCTGATCTACATAAAGAATTCCAGGCCAGCCAGAGCTACACAGTGAGACCCTGTCAAAAAAAGGAAAGGAAATTTCGAAAGGAAAGGAAGAAAAGAAGTCTCATCATAAAATTTAATCACAAATGGCAAACTGGGAAAATATGACTCATCACAGAAAAATGGTCACTTTTTTAATATATAAGAAACTCTTTAAAAAAATCAACCACCCAAAAGAATTAAGGGCAAAATACATAAATCATTCAGAGTAAAGAAAATAAAAATGAAAATAGGGGCTGGAGAGATGGCTCAGTGGTTAAGAACACTGGCTGTTCTTGCAGAAGACCCAGGTTCAAATACCAGCACCCACATGGCAGCTAACAACTGTCCGTAACTCCAGTTCCAGGGGATCCAACAGCCTCTCTGTCCTCTGCAAGCACTGCACTATATGGGTGCACTTATCTACATGCAGGCAATACACATATATACATTAAAAAAAAGAAGATTTTTAAAAATAAGAAGCTGCACATTTCATTTATAGGAGAAATGCAAATTAAAATTACATAAAGGAGGTTAAGTGTGGTGGCACACACATTTAATCCCAGCACTTGGGAGGCAGAGGCAGGTAGATCTAGGCCAGCCTGGTTTTCATAGTGAGTTCCAGGCCAGCTGGGGCTACAAGAAGACCCTGTCACAAATAAACAAACAAACAAACAAACAAACAAACAAACCTACATAAAGGAGTTAGGGAGATAACTCAGTCAGTAAAGGACTCATCCTATAAGCACAAAGGCTTGAATTTGATCCCCAGCACCCATGTAAAAAGCTGGCATGGTATCATGCACTTGTAGTCCCAGCACTGGAGAGGCAGAAAGGTGGATTCCTAATATTTGCTGGCCAGCTAGCCTAGTCTAATCAGTCAGCCCCAGACCCTAGTGAGAGACCCTGTCTCAAAAACAAATAAACAAAAAGCCAAAAACCAAGAGGCTAGGGAGATGGGTCAGTGGGTAAAGTGCTTGCCATGTAAGCATGAGAACCTGAGTTCAAATCCCCAGAATTCACATAAAGCTGATTCCCTTACAGTGAGATGGGAGACAGAGACGGGAGAATCCCCAGAATTTCATGAGCCAGCTAGTCTGGCATATGCAAGAGCAAGTAGCAAAGGGACCCTGCCTAACACAAGGGGAAGGAAAGGACCAACACCCAAGATTGCCCACCGAGCTTCACATGTGTTCCATGGCACATATGTGTGTGCCTGCATTCTCAAACATGAACACACATGCACACACTCATATACATATATGCATGCAAAAAAGATTTTTTTTAAGGCAAGGTAGATGCCTCACAAGGAACAACACCTAAGGTTGACCTCTGGCTTCTATGTGAACATGCACCCTCATGCACACAAGCATGACACACACTGCACATATACATACACACCAACAAAACAAAAAAAACCAAAATATTCACATACAGACATGATTTTTTTCATTTATAAGACTAACAAAGATCAAAAAGTTTGACCAAACAGGGGGAGGATGTGGGTAAACAGGCACTCTAACAAAGCAGGTATGGGTATAAATTGGTTCAACTTCTAAGGAGGATAAACTGATGATATAAACTAAAACTACAAATGCATGGGAGGGCTGGAGAGACTGTTCAGAAGTTATGAGTGTATACTGCTATTGTAGTTCATTTCCAGCACCAAAGTCAGGTGGCTTACAACTGTTTGTAATTTCAGCTCCAGGGGACCCTCTTTTTACCTCCACAGGTTCCTGCATCTATGTGCACACAAACACACATAAATGTGTAGTTAAAAATAACTTTTTAAAAAAACTACAAGTGTATGTACCCACTGCTCCAGCAATTCAAGTCTAAAAATTTATCTTCCAGCTATACCTGCTGGCCAGCTAGTTTTGCTCAGTCAGTGAGCTCAAGGTTCAGTGAAAGACTGCCTCTACATAAGGTGGATAGGCATGGAGAGATAGTTCAATGGGTAAAGTACTTGCTGACTAAGTGTGAGGAGCTGAGTTCAGATCCCCAGAGCCCATGTAAAGATGGCCCTGGTAGCAAGCCTTTGTTATCTGGATGCTCTCAGGAATTCTGGTGTCTGCCTCCCATCTTGCTGTAGTGCTTTAACCAAAAAGAAATGAATTTGGCAAACCTGAGGTAGCATGAAACTTCATCTCCAATCAAGTCTCTGATGAGATCATGGCTACAGTCCATATCTGAATTAGGCCGGATGAGCCCCTGAAGCTGGCAACCCTGTTAAACCATGTCTAAGAATTTTTAACTTCAGAAATTGTCAGAAAATAAAATGTGTACTATTTTAAACCACCAAGCTTAAGGCAATTTGAAACACAGTAATAGATAACTAATGTACCAAAAGCCAATTTGCTTAACATATATAAAGAGTACTTGGGGGCTGGAGAGATAGCTCAGCAATTAAGAGCACTTGCTGTTCTTACAGAAGACCTAGGTTCAGTTCCCAGCATCCACATGGTAGTTAACAACTGTCTGCAACTCTAGCTCCAGGGATCTGATGGCTCTCTTTTGGCCTTCACAGGCATGCACATGGTACATTCACACATACATGTAGGCAAAACACTCAAATACATAAAATATAAAACATAAAATTTTAAGCAAGGAAAATTATATATTTTGATTTTTTAATTATTATTTTTTCTTATTTTATGTGTATGAGTATATTGCCTGCATGTATGTAAGTGCTCCTGTTTCAT
>NW_008355474.1:470992-477354 GCF_000622305.1 Nannospalax galili | reverse complement strand
GGCACTGCTGCCCAGCTCATGAGTCTCAGGACACGGGGGAGGGGGCCTGTAGCACAGGATATACCTGCAGTTATTTTAGCCATCCATCCATCCGTCCACTCACCTATTTTTTTAAATCTGTTGTCTTTTTTAGACAGGGTCTTCCTGTAGCCCCAGCTGTCCTAGAACTCACTATGTAGACGAGGCTGGCCTTGAACTCACAGAGATCCACCTGTCTCTGCCTCCCGAGTGCTGGGATTGAAAGCATGTGCCACCATGCCCGGCTAAATAAAATATTTTAATTAACTAATTAATGAAATTGTTTTAAAAGTGGCATACATTTTTGCATGTCCATAGTCCTAGTTACCTGGGAGCACCTCTTGAGATCAGGAGTTCCAGGCTAGCCTGGGCAACATAACAAGACCCTATCTCAAAATAAAGAAACCTATAAATAGAATTAGCATATGGTCCAGCAATCCCACTTCTGGGAACACATTTGTACAACGATTTTCAGAGCAGCTTTATGCACACTAACTAAGCTGGAAAAACAACTCAAGTGTCCATCATAAGATGAATGGGTAAACCAAGGATGGTACATACATACAAGGTAATATTACTAAGCCTTTAAAAGGAAGGAAATTCCAGGGCCGGAGAGATGGCTCAGCAGGTGAGAGCACTGATTGCTCTTGCAGAGGATCCAGGTTCAATTCCCAGCACCCACATGGCAGCTACAAACCGTCCTTAACTCCAGTTCCAGGGGAATCTGAAGCCCTCTTCTGACCTCCGCGGCACTGCATGACACGGGTGCACTCACATACATGCAGGCAATACATTCATACACATAAAATAAAAATAATAAATATTAAAAGGAAGGAATTCTGTCAGTATGACATGGATGAGCCTGGAGGGCATTATGCCAAATGAAACAGCCTGGTTGCACAAAGACAAATGTATATGACTTCACTTATGAGGCACCTAGCCTACTCAAATACATAGAAACAGAAAGCAGAATGGTCATTAACAGGAGCTGAGAGGAGGATGAAACAGAGCTGTTATTAGTGAGTACAGACTTTCTATCTTCCAAGACATAAAAGTTCTGGAAATCTGGTTTGCACAACAAATGAGTACCCACCCATTATACCACTGAACTGTACACATAAAAATAATAAAGACCGTAAATTTCATTACAAGTTTTTAATCACAATTTTTTTAAAAAATGGACATATGCAGTGGCAGAATATGAAGAGACAGATACTATTATAATGGCTATGGAAGTAGAAACTGGTACTACCTTTATAGAAGATCATTTAGTAATACAGTGAACTTCATTGAAAATGCATAGACACACACACACACACACACACACACACACACACACTTTTTGGGGGACTAGGTCTCACTATATCAGGTTAGCTGACCTCAATTTTGCCATTTTCTACCTCAACCTACTCAAACACTGGGAATATAAATGTGTGCTTTGCACAAGGCCTTTCACCCAGTTGTTTTATTTCTAGAAATCTATGCCACAGATGCCCGCAGGTAAATATCCAAAGATGTATTATAACAAGTATGTTCACTATACTTTTGGAGTTTTTTTGTTTTGCTTTGTTTTGTTTTTGAGACAAGTTCTCACACAGCCCAGGCTGGCTTCAAACTTGCTATGTAACTGAGGATAACCTTGAACTTCTATCTACCTTCATCTCCCATGTGCTGGGATTATAAGATGTGCCTCAATTTTGCCTAGTATTAGTGAAAAACTATGCATAATTTAAATTGTCCTTAGTAAGAGACAATTAGCAACATACGGACAGCCATATAAAAGCACACTGTGCTGCCCTCTTTTTTTTTTTTTGACACAGAGGTCTTACCATGTTGCTTAGGCTGGACTTGAACATTTAGGCTCAAGTGATCCTCTTGCCTCAGTCTTCCAAATGCTTGGGACTGCAAGTTCTAGTGCTGCCATTAACAAGAATATAGGCAAGTAGCTCAGTGGCAGATCACTTGCCTAGCATGCTGCAGGCTCTGGATTCATCTCTAGCATTAAAGAGAAAAACTGAATATAAAGAAGATAGGAATATAACGCAGTGGTAGAGCATATAAAGCCCTGGGTTTACCAACAAAGGAGAAAAACAAAAGAATACATATGGAAAGATGTATTGGATGTTGTCTTTATCAGGTGGACATTATTTAGAGTGGCATGATTCCATTTGTACAAGAAAAAGGATGTACACAAACAGGCTTGCAGAGGCATGGGGAACCTCTAGAAAGGTCATAAGGAATACCTGGCAATAGGAGACACCTCTAGGGAATAGAGCTCAGGGAGATGCAAAGGTGGGAAAGGGGGACTTTTGCTTTTCATTTTTATATTTCTGCTGTATTCGAGGTTTATTAAATAAAATTTATGTGTAATGTATTGCCTGCATGTAGGTAAGTGCACCCGTGTCATGCAATGCCTGAGGACAGAAGATGCCATTAGATCCCCTGGAACTGGAATTATAGTTGTTAGCTGCCATGTGGGTGCTGGGATTCAAACCCAGGTCTTCTGCAAGACCAACCAGTGTTCTTAACCGCTGAGCCATCTCCCCAGTTCCTTCAGTTTTTTTTTTTTTTTTTTTTTTTTTTTTTTGTCTTTTTGAGACAGGGTCTCCCTGTAGCCCCAGCTGTCCTGGAACTCAGCATGTAGACCAGGCTGGCCTTGAACTCACAGAGGTCCGCCTGCCTCTGCCTTCCTAGTGCTGAGATTAAAGGTGTGCACCACCATGCCCGGCTTATTTGAGTTTTTATAAATATACATTTTTATTTTTAAAATTGGAAATACAAGCAAGTAGACAAGTATTCTTTCAACAGCTTTATAATGCCCTTAAGACAAACTTCAAATCGCTTAATAAAAAACTGAAGTCCTCCATGATCTGGCTTCTGCTTTAGCCTCTAGGCTCCCACCCCTCCCTCATCACACTGGCACTTTCAGTCTCACTAAACTTTGTCTTCTTCAAATAGCACACGCTTTCTCCTGCCTCAGAGATTTCTTTTCCAAACATGGCTTCTTGAGTTAGACCACTGCTCCAACCTTCAGTCACCCTGTCCATGGGTCCCACTTTAACATCTCCTCCAGAAAGCTGTTCCTAGCTAGTCTGGGTTAGGTACCACCCTGAGGTACTCCTGCCACTCTCTGAACTCCTCTATTGTAGGTTTATTATGCAATATTATGACTTGTAAAATCATCTGCCTCTCCCACTGGACTGAAGTTCCACCCAGCAGAGACCAGGCCAGTCTGAATCATAGCTGTATCTCTAGCATCAAGCAAAGTATTCAGAACACAAACTATAGTCAATAAATATGTGGGGGTTTCTTGTTTCAGTGATTTGCTCTGTTTTGCTTTGAGACAGGGTCTCACTCTGTTGCCCAAGCTGGCCTCAACCTCATGGCAATCCTCCTGCCTCAGCCTCCCAAGGGTTTGATTACAGGCATGAGTCACCATGTCTGATTTCAATGGACTTTTATTACAAAAGAACCATAACCACATTATAGACAATTTAGGGAAACAGAAAAGGGGGAGAGAGATTATATTTCTCCCATCCAAATGCAGCCACTGTTTGTTTGTCCAGTGTTTTTGTTCTTTGGGTTTTCTCTTAACTGTATTCCCAAGCTGGATATTATGACAAGCCCCTTCTGACATGGCTATTCTGGTTAGGGACATTTTGCTGCATCCTGTTGAGGCATGAGCTTTTTGTAAACCACATAAAGAAAGCCATTTTTATTTTTAAGTAGTCTATATACCAGACTGAGGGTACCACAGCTGTCCTTGCCATTTCCCTCTCTTTGCTGAAGACTTTTACTTTGCACTTTGTTAATTATTGCATTGCTTGTGTTCTAAGTGGATGTGTTACTATAATACTTTGTTTTGTTTCAAATCACTTTTTTTGATAGCCATAGTTCAAGAATAAGTTTGAACTCCTGATTCTCCTGCCTCCCCATCCAAACTTCTAGAATTATAGGAGTATGCTACCATGCCTGGATTGTTTTCTACACTACTCAGCTCATTTTTTTTTATTTTTTGAGATAGGGTCTCACTACATAGCCCTGGCTGGCCTAGAACTCACTATGTAGCCCAGTTGGGCCTCAAACTCACCACAATCCTCTTTTCTCAGCTGCCTGAGAGTTGGGACAATTGCTGTGCACCACCATGTCTGGCCTAATAATAACTATGAAAAATTTAAAAAAGATTTAATTTATAGCCTTCTGGGTTAGCATCTAAAGAGTTATTTTTTTTCCTTTGAAGTAATCATTATTTGGAGTTACTAGGAGTATTATTAGAATAATAACATAGCATATTCATTACTGAGGAAATTATTATTTCCTTGATGATGTGATGAAGTCAAGAGTAAGAGATCAAGGACTGGAGATACAGCACTTACTGATCTGCAGAAGGCCTTCAGCTCAATTTCTAATACTGCACACATTAAAAAAAGAGCAAGAAATCTTACTGACTCTACATGCCCTGTTCCACTTCCCTACTGATGTTTACAAAGAGACCCTCAGTCATTTGAAAAGCGAATGAGTTATCAAGAGCATCTCTGAACTGCACCTTATCCCCCATCACCCCTCAGATCTTACTTATACCATGAGATTAGATGTTGGCAATGGGGAATGAGTTAGGCATGAGATTAGACTGCCTGTTCATTACTTGATGAGTTTTAAAGTGGCATTTTTAAGTGTCAAAGCAGCAGTATCAAAAAAATGGCAGAGATACCCAGCTATGACCTGGCAGCTATGGGAAAACTTACAGCCCATACAATTTTGTACCTCTTTTACAAATTTTTGCTTAGTGAAGTAATACAACTATTTTTCCACATAGATGCAATCTTTTCATTCAAAACTGTTAATCTTTCTGAGACAGGGTCTCCCTGTAGCCCCAGATGGCCTGGAACACGCTATGTAGACCAGGGTGGCCTCAAACGCAGAGATCTGCCTGCTTCTGCCTCCCAAGGAGTGCTGGGATTAAAGGCATGTGCCACCATGCCCAGCTGTGTCATATTATTCTAAAATCAGTTAATCACTATAACAAATAATACTGTAAGTTTATCAGTCCTAAATATTTCACATTGTGGATCACTCTCTTAGGACAGAGTCGCCAAAATAGAATCCATCAAAGAATATTCTTTATACTTAATATTCTTTATACTAATGTGAAGCATAGTCCTACACTCCTTTAAAAAAAGATGTTTCAAATTACAATGCTGGTAATAATATACTAAGGTAATAATATACTTCATTATCTTCACCAACACCAAAGTTTAACTCAAAAATGTTTCCTAATTAAATGGGTGAAAAGCTAACTGTTACACTGATAATCATTAACCTGCACTGGCATTTAGAATGTGCCAGAAACAGTGCTAGATACTTTATGTATGTCTTAGTTAATGCTCACAACCAACCCAGTGAAGTGGTACTAGTATTATCTCAATCTAACAGATGAGGAGACTAAAGCTTGGAAAGCTAACATTCTTGAATGCAACATTCTAGAAAGGGTAAACAGTCTCTGAATCCAGGCTTTCTAACTTCTAACTCCACCATTCCCACCTATGGTGTAGTATCACTGTTTTAATCCATATAACATTGCTCATGGTAACAACAAACATACTTCCCAAAGTTTCTTCCTTGGCTCGGTTTCCTATTTCCTGATTTTTCTAGCCACGGGAAAATACAAACAAACCACAGGGTAAGAGGTAGCAGAATCAAGAGAGCATCAGACTAGGAGTACAGCTTACTTAGTAGTTTCCTGGCACCATAGGGAAAGATCTACATTAACCGCAGGAACTAGTTTTGAGCATTCTATGCCCGCCTCTACCCCTTAGCTAAGGATGCAGATTCTATAAGATTAAAGAGCCAGATGTAAGACAGAGAAAAATCAAAGAGAAGGGTGCCAAGTATTGTCCCCAACCAGCTTCAGAAGTTCCTGAAGACTTATCTCCACTTCATTCTTGAGGATAAAGGTGAGAGAGCATTGTACCAGCCCTAATGATGTCATAGGGTTAACAAATGAAGAAATCAGGAAATGGTTTCTTCAAGAAATACTCTGGCTGAATTTCCTTAACAGATTTCAACTTCTGCATTCAGAGAAAGTAGTTGTTTCAGAAAAGCCAACAAAAGAACAAAAGGCTGCAGGATAGCTAGCTGGAGGTTACAAACATAAACTCTAAAACCTGAGCCCAGCTTAGATCTGCCTTCTTAGATCTGTCTTTGCAACTCTGTGGCCTAGGAAGTTCCTTAATCACCGCCCCTGTATGTAAGCTGGGGACAGTAACAATAATACTCTGGGGTTACTATTAGGACTAAAAAATGTAGGAAAAGTACTTAGCCACAGTGGGAATACATGGTACAAA
>NW_008355474.1:451575-470884 GCF_000622305.1 Nannospalax galili | reverse complement strand
TTAAACATTTACTTATTTATTTATTTATTTATTTATTATTTATTTATTTATTTATTGAGACAGGGTCTCCCTGTGGCTCCAGCTGGCCTAGAACTTGCTATGTAAACCAGGCTGGCCTCGAACTCACAGGGATTTGCCTGCCTCTGCCTCCTGAGTGCTGGGATTAAAGGCCTTGCACCATCATGCCTGGCTAAACATATTTTTAAAAAGCAATATTAAGTGGTAGAAGTAGAATGAAATATTCAGGGTAGAAACCTTGATTGTAAGAAGGGAAGTAGGGTGGAAATTTAGCTCACTGGTAGAATGATTGCCTACAAGGCCCTGGGTTCAGTTCTCAGCTGAGGGGGGGAGGGAGGAAGGGGCAGGAAGATCGCTGTGAGTTCAAGGCCAGCTTGGTCTACAAAGCAAGTTCCAGGCCAGCCAAGGGCACATAGCAAGACCCTGTCTCAAAAGCAAAACAAAAACAAAGATAAAGAAGAGATCAAAGAGAAAACAAAGGAAGAAGGAAGCAAATTTCCTTCTCATTTACTTGAGAAACAAAGGGCAGATGTGGTTGAAAACTCTGGACTGGGGGAGCAGAACACGATTCTCATGCTAGATGCTAACTGAGTGACTGCTGACTACCTGCTTTCATTTTTCTGACCTATATATAGAAAGACTACAAAGCTCCACTCTGGTTCTATTGGAAAGACCGCTGTAACAGACTGGAGCCATTGCCACTGGCAGAAACCCAGTCAAGGCTACACTCCACCACTCCTAAAAGTTTTTCTTTCATAGTCTCTCTGCTTCATTTTAAGTTACATTTTAACCTATGTAGTTTCAAAACTTTTAATTTTTCTTTTTAATTAACATGTAATAACTGCACATATTAAAACCTTTAAATGATTATCCTAAATTAATTAACTCTAAATGAACCTCAAAAACTACTGAAGAGCTGAACAAGCACAGACTGGTAGATGTGCCTGTTGAGCAATTTCATGAACAACAAGATGGAAGATACTGAGAAGAGATAAGTGCTACCATCAGCGCTTACAGGAAGGAAGATGATGCTCTGTGCGGCCATGCTGTTGACCCACCTCATCCTCACCTGAGGGCCTGCTGATCTTTTGGACCCTGCTTGTCCTCTGGTCTGGCTTGCTCCCTCCTCTGTTAACTGATCGCTTCTATCTGAGCCATGGCCTCCCAGTTCTGGCCTTTCCAGACCAGGTTCCAGTGTGAAATTCTTGGTTCTTGGGAGGCTGAGAATGGCTCTAGGACAGATTTCTTTGGTAGTCAAAGGAAGAAAAGTTTACATAAGGCTGGAAGTAGGATTAAACTAGCAATAAGATTTCTCAGGTGGCTGAGGGAGTGAATAAACAGAGCATAATCTAAGAAAATATACCAAGCAAAAGTGACAATACATTGGCCATCTGAAGGCTCCAAGGGACCAGAAAAAGGGACAAAGGCATCTATAGACAAAAAAATAGAAGGATAAAACACATGTCCTAACTGAAAACAAACTGATTTTGCATGCCTATATTTATTTAATTTGCTAAATAAGAGCAAAGACCTGAGAAAGGTAAACCCGGGTTAGAATCCCAACTCTGTCACTTGCTACTTGTGTAACTTTAAGTATGTTACTGTTTAAGCATCAGTAGAGTGAGGATGATAATGGCTATCTCCCAGCTCCAATGGAAGGATTAAATGACAGGGACTACACAAAGCATAATTCAGGTACTCAGTGACTTTATCTTCTCTCACCACCATTAAAATTCTGCCTAGAGGCTGAGTGCAGCTCAGTGGAAGTGAGTTCAATCCACAGCACCAACACAAAACCAAAACAGCTAGTGTTGTGGTGCATTCCTACAATCCTAGCACTTGGGAGGCAGTGATAGGAGGATCATCACAAGGTCCAGGCCAGCCTGGTTGACAAAGCAAGTTACAGGACAGCCAGGGCTACACAGTGAGAACCTAACTCAAACAAACAACTTCCTGTCTAGTACCTATGGAGCAGTGTTTTCCCCTGTACTGAAGAAAACTAGAATAGGGCTGGTGAGATAGCTTGGTGGGTAAAAGTGCCTATAGCACAAGACTGATGATCTGAGTTCAATCCCCAGAACATATGAAGAAAGGCAAAAACTAACTACATGCATGCTGGCCATGGCATGTTTGTATGCACATACACTCACATCATACACACAATAATAAGAATTATTTACATAAATAGTAGTGGGCAAGATGGTTCAGCAGGTAAAGGCACTTGTTGCCAAGCTAACAATTTCAGCTCAATCTCACATGGTAGAAAAAGAGAACCAACCCTCCACTCCCACCACAAATTGTCTCTAGCCTCAATATGTGTGCTATGCATGCACGTCCACACACATATACACATAAATATATACATATTTACATATGTCCATAAAACTAGAATAGCTAGGTCTAGCCAGTGGTAGTGCACTTGCCAGCATAAATGAGGTCCTCAATTCAATCCCCAACATTGCCAATAGAAAAAGAAAAAAGAAAGCTTGAGCTGGACCTGGTGGTGCAGGCCTATCATTGCAGCTACACAGGTGACTGAGGCAGATGACTGAAAGCTTGAGGTTTGCCTGGGTTACAGAGCAAGTTCCAGACTAGCCTGGGCATCTTACTGAGACACTGTCTCAAAAAACAACTTAAAGGGCTGGGGATACAGTTTAATGACAGAGTGCCTGCCTCAAATGCCATGGGTTCAATCCCCAGTACCTGGGGGAGGGGGAACTAGAATAAAATGTGGTTACTATGGTGACTGTCTCCAAACAGGTTTCCAGGAGAAAATGAGAGTTTCTGAAGTCACATACCCAAGAAGTTGGTAGTAAAGAAAGAGCTAAGACATCAGCTATTTGTTGTCAAGTCTGTCAATTTCTATATCCAGAGAGTTCCTTAAAACACTGACTATTGTCTTTGAACAAGGAAACTACAACAGTATCTGGCATTAAGGCCTGCAGAGAAACTTCCACAGATGGTATTCTGATTCTTAGTAAATATCTAAAGTAATAATCAACAAATACGCTTCATTTTCAAGTTTAAAGTATAAAAACCAGCTGTTACATAACATAGGGACCAATTTTAACGCCTGACTATTGTGAAACTTTGTAGGGAATTGGAACAAAACTTTGGCTGGTTCTATTGCCAAAATATGTGGTGACTTAGAGACAAGGACTGCTTTAAATGTTGTGCTTCTTCTCAGTCTCTAATGACCTATCCATCAGAGTCTGAATTCAATGATAGCGGTATGAGCATTTTTTCATACAAACAGAACTTGAATTTCACAGTCAAAAAGGTAATCTGGAAAACTAGCTTCTACCCTAGTCTAGCTCTGCTACTGCCCAGACATGTCCTCTTTCTGACTGTCTCTACCTCTCCTGGAAACTACACTGAGTCAGGACATTCATATACAGCCTGGATGACCCCAAAACAGGCCAGTTAAGACTTCAGGAAGAATATTTTCATCCAGCCTAATCAGAATTTAAGAAGCTTTATATATGAAGTGGGGTGTAGTCGCACACATCTATAATCCTAGCACTCAAGAGGCTGATACAGGATTATGAGTTAAAGACTAGTCTAGGTTACACAGTGAGAGCTGGTTTAAAAAAAAAGGGGGTGTGTATGTGGATGAGGGACCTAAGCTCAAGTAGTAGAATGTTTGCCTAGCATGTGCAAAGCCCTGGACTCAATCCCTAGCATGGCATAAACTAGGCATGGTGGCATAAGCCTGTGGTCCCAGCACTTGGGAGGTAGAGACAGGAGGATTAGAAGTCCAAGATCATCATCAAAGTTCCAGGCCAGACTTGGATACATTAAGACCTTCTCTCAAAAAGGAGGAGGAGGAAGAGGAAGAGGAGGAGAAGAAGAGAAGGAAGAAGAGGAGGAGGAAGGGCGGCGGCAGCAGCAGCAGCAGCAGCAGCTTCTTTATATAAACAGCAAAGGCTCAGTTCTCTAGCCCTACATAGGGTACCTGAATAGAAAGAAAGAAAAACTGGTATCAACAATTTACTGAAATCATACAAGAAGGCTGATATGCCCAGCCTCCAGGGGTTTAGTCAACAGAAGTTGGTACAGGAACTTTGCAACATTCATTGATCAATAACTATGTGCTGGGTATTATTCTGAATAACCAGAATAATGTATTAACAAACTTAATTCTCACAAGTTTACCTTAGATATGCTTAGTCACCAGAGCTTAATGATAAATGAGCTCAGTAGAGAAAGGTTAAGGATCTTGCCTAAGGTCCCAATGCTAGTCACTGGGAAGCTGGTAATGAGATTCACACAGTCTGACTTCAGGAACTATACTCTTGACAACAAACCAACCTAAGACACCAAAGCAAAGAATAAAAATTTTATATATTTCATGTATCAGATGGCAGAGAGGTTTTATTTGATGTGTTTTGTTTGAGACAGAGTCTCATTATGGATCCCAGGTGGCCTTCAAACTTGGGATCCTCCTACTTCAACCTTTAGTGTTCTAATATGCCGCCATACCTGGCTGGAGAGCAGGTTGTAAAAACACCTGAAGAAATTTACTGACGCTGCTTTATTAAGAAATGGACTTGGAAGCCAGGTGTGGTGGTGCATGCCTTTAGTTCCACTCCGGAGGCAGAAGCAGGCAGCTCTCTGTGAATTTAAGGCCAGCCTGGTCTACACACCAAGTTATAGGCACCAGGGCTATACAGTAAGACACTGTCTCCAAAAAAATAAGAAAAGAAGGAAGGAAGGAAGGAAGGAAGGAAGGAAGGAAGGAGGGAAGGATGAGGGAGGGAAGGAGGGAGGGAAGAAAGGAAGGAAAGAAGGAAGGAAGGAGGGAGGGAGGGAGGGAGGGAGGGAAGTTACTTGGAGACTTGGACTTAGAATGTAGCTCAGGGGATAGAGTGTTTCCTAGCATGTGCAGAAGCCCTGAGTTCCATCCCCAGCACTGCATAAACATGGTATGGTAGTGTCTGCATATAATCCTAGCACTCAGAAGGTAGAAGCAGGATGGTAAGAAGTTTAAAGTCATCCTCAGCTACATATTGTATTTGAAGCCATCCTGGGCTATATGAGACCGTCTCAAAAAAAAAAAGAAGAAGAAGAAGAGTTGGACATAGTGATGCATGCTTTAATCCCAGCACTCTAGGCAAGTGGATCTCTGTGAGATCAAAGTCAGCCTGGTCTACATAGCAAGGTCCAAGACAGCTGGGGCTACAGGGAGAGCCTGCCTCAAAAACAAAAACAAGTGGCACAAGCCTTTAGTCTCGGCACTCGGGAGGCAGAGGCAGGCGGATCTCTGTGAGTTCAAGGGAGACCCTGTCTCAAAAAGACAAAAAAATTCGTAAAAATTAAAAAAAATAAACGCAAAAAAGGGAGGAAGGAATGGAGGAAGGAAGGGACATGTATGGTATTAAAGGTATCTGAAAGATCCATTTTATTGAAGCTCAAGTGACTTGGCCCACAAGATATTTCATGGAGACTTGACAAATCAAAGGTCTAGGAGTGCCAAACAGGAGCACTGGAAACAGTCAAGGGCCTTGTATTTTTTTAGAATCAAACCAGATCTGAGCTAGAATAGGCATCATTTGGGTACCACACTCATTCCTGGGGGCTGCACCAGACCTTAGAGGGTCTGCAGAGCCGGGGGCTTGATAGGAAGTCACAAGACTTCAGAAGAGCCTGCCAGGTTTTGACCATATGAATTATGTGTCTAGCTTCTGTGGCTGCCTTTGGAGTTCCCCCCACAGGGGACATCTGAAGCATTCATCATCTGCCCTGCTGGTGCTGCACAGCTGAGGGAGGGTGGGGTAAGCTGAAAGCAAACTGCCTACAGAGAAGACAACAGATGCCTGATAACTTGGAGGCCCACCCATAAATTCCAGAACTCTTTTGAAATTTCTGATTATGTGGCCAAAGTCTGGGAAATGCTTGGGTCTCCTTGGCTCTCAAAAAACATATTCTCTTTCAAGAATCTGCTAAAACCAGTGCTAAGGGCCACCATCAGTAACATAAACTGGAAGTTGGGATTTAGAGCTGTCTTAACCAAATGGACACTCCCCCCAAAGTTCTAGCCCTCAAGGAATATTTGCTGAGTGAATAAATCTGTACTCTCATTGACTCGATCAATCACCAACACTGAACCTCTAACCACATGAATAAAAGACATTGCAAAAACGTCATCAAACAATCAGAGTGTGAAGAAAACCATTTGTAAGACAACTTATATCTCTACTATTCAAAGAATTCCTCCCAATTTGGTAAGAAAGAAACCAAAAAGAAAACTGGGCAAAAGTTATAAACAGGAAGTCCCCAGAGGAAGCCTGAATGGCCAATAAGCATACAAAAAAAATTTCAGCCCTATCAATAATCAAGGAAATACATATGAAAATGACATACCCAGGATCTCATACAATCTGAAAGGAATAATCATGGTCCATATTTTCTACTTGAGGAAACTGAAGCTGGGGAGGTTTAAACTCAATCAATCATTAACAGAGCTGAGCCCTGAACACAGATCTACTTAATAACATACTGATGTCTATGTTTGTTTCACCATGATGCCCCATCTGAGTATTGTCTGATGGTTCAGATATTCTTAGGAATGTCACTTGACCTAGACTCAGTTTTCTATTTGTAAAATGGGAATCACAAAAATATCATCAGGTAAGTCATTTTAAGAATTTAATAATACATATAAACTGTATTAACACACCGGAAAAAAACTTGCAACTATATCATTCCCTCATTCAGTAAATAATTATGAACTACTATTCTGCCGATAGGACTATTCTAGACTTTGGAAACATAGTAATGAACTATAGCATCTTTGCCTTCAAAGAGTTTACATCCTGATGGAGGAGACAGAATGTGAATAACAGATAAAAATATATCATGTATTGGATCGTGATAAGGGCGAAGGAGAAAAATACATCAGGAAAGAGGGTGGAAGGAAGTGTGATTTTCAAGACTAAAGCCTGACTTATGGAAACAAAGAGCTGGAAAAAGTAAGGAAGCAATCCATTTGAATATCTCTAATAGCCCTGGCTGAGAAATCCTAGAGAAGGCTAAAGGAACAGAGAACAATGTAAGTGTGGACAAGTGAAGTGAGTGAGGAAGAGTGTCAGAGGAGCAGTAAGCAGGTAAGAGCAGGGGAATGGAGGCCTGTGGTACTTTGCACTTTAGCTCTGTGTGACATGGAAAGCCACTGTGTAGGGTTCTGAAAAGTGGTAAAATTAGGGTCATGTTTTAAAGGGTTACTCAGAGGCACTTCTAAGACTATGCTAATAAGGACAGGACTCTCCCACTGAGAGCCCAGTGGGACAGCTATTTCAAGAACCCAAGGAAGAGAGGATAGTGGGTTAGACTAGGGTAGCTGAGACTTTGGAGTTCTGTTTAGTTTTAGTTTTTGTGTTCTGAGAGAGATCTCAGGTAGCCCAGGTTGGCTTCAAACTTGCTGTTTAGCCAAGGTTGGTCTTGCATTCCTGATCCTCTTGACTTTACCTCTTAAATTCAGTAATTACAGGTATGCACTACCAAGACCAGCTTCTGGCATTTATTTTTATTTTGAGGTACTTTGGGAGAGTACAGGGTCTCATGTATCCCAAGCTGACCTCAAACTCACTGTGCAACTGAGAATAACCTTGAACTTATGATTCTCTTGCCTTTATCTCCAAAGTGCAGGGATTACAAGAGTGCATCACCATGCCTGGTGTATAGTGTTGGGGATTGAACCCAGAGTTTTGTGCATGCTAGTTAGGTAAGCACTGTACAAACTGAACTACATCCCCAGCCTTAGGTATGTTTTATTTTTTAAGTAAAATCAAGAATTTGCCAAAGGCTCAAAAGTAGATGTGAGTAAATAAGAGGGGTGAAAGATGGCCCCAGAATTTTGCCCCTGAGAAGCTAGAAGAACACAATTGCCCTTTACTGAGGTTAAGTGCCCAGGACAGAGGTTTCCTGACTGAGGCACCAGAACAAAGAAACAGTGCCCCAGAGTGTGAGCGGAAGCAACCTGGAGGCTGACATCAGGAAAGTGCAATGGTTGCTGGGCTTCAGTCCCTGGGAGTGAGGCTGATAAAAACAAGGCACAGAGAAATGAGGCAGGTTACCATGGAATTCTGGCACCAAGGACTCAGAAAGAGTCCAGTGTTCAGAGCTGAGGCACAAGTCCAACAATGGTGACTGGAGACCAAATTACAGAATGTGCAGCAGCCTGAGTCCCTCTGCTTCAGGTCTGGCTAGAACCTCTCAATGGGCAAGATATAGGCTAGTTGGGAGGTCAAGTGCCCAGGAGCCTGGGGAAGAGGGCAACAACATCACCAGAAGCCAAACAGACCTGAGTTCATCTGTACCTTCATTCAAAGCCATAACATCAAAGTAAGGTTGGCACATTATAGGTCACATCTATGCCTGGGGGCTAGAGAGATGGCTCAGCGTTTAAGAGCACTGACTGCTCTTGCAGAGGACCCAGGTTCGATTTCCAGCACCCACATGGTGGCTATGAACCGTCCTTAACTCCAGTTCCAGGGGAATCTGAAGCTCTCTTCTGACCTCCACAGCACTGCACGACATGGGTCACATACAGGCAGGCAATATACTCATACACATTTAAAAAAAAAAAAAAAAAAAGTCCATGCCTGGAACAGATCTTTACATGAAAGGGCCAGGTTTGTAGAAGTATGAGCCCCTCCACCCCAAGAAAGATATCATTTTGTATGTCTAAGACCTTCAATAGAGAAAATGTGACTCTAAACTAGGAAGGGGCGGGGGTAGTAGTTTGCCAGTGACTATGAAATAAAAGCAAGAAACATTCTGGGGACCAGATGGGCACCAACTGTAAATACCACTACCTCTCTTGCCAGGAGAGGGAAGGAAAGAAGCATAGGTCAAAAAGTGAAGGAGCTGGGCTGGAGAGATGGCTCAGCGGTTAAGAGCACTGGCTATTCTTGCAGAAGATCTGGATTCAAATCCCAGCACCTACATGGTGGCTAACAACAGTCCATAACTCCAGTTCCAGGGGCTCTGACACCATCTGTCCTCCACGGGCACTGGGTGTACTTACATACACTGGGTGCACTCCACATGGGTGCACTTACATACATGGAGGCAATACACTCATACACATAAATTAAAAATAAATCTAAAAAAAAAAAAAGGAAAGGAGAGAGAAACTGCTCTTAGCCTGTGGTACAGAGGCTATTAGGGTGTAGTTTTCTTAAAAGTACAAGGTTCGGGGGCTGAAGAGATGGCACAACAGTTAAGAGCACTGGTTGCTTTTCTACAGGACCCATTTCAATTCCCAGCACCCATATGGTGGCTAACAAGAGTCCATAACTCCAGTCCCAGGGGATCTGACACCCTCTTCTCTTCTGGCCTTCCTGGGCACTGCATGCACTTGCAGTTTTTTGTATTGTTTTGTTTTTTGGTCTTTTTGAGACAGAGTCCCCCTGTAGGCCAGCTGTCATGGAACTCACTATGTAGACCGGCTGGCCTTGAACTCACAGATATCCACCTGCCTCTGCCTCCTGAGTGCTGGGATTAAAGGCGTGCACCACCATGCCTGACTCATGCACTTGTACTTACGTACATGCAAGCAAAACACTCCAATACATAAATAAATATATACATGGATGGATGGATGGATGGATGAATGATGGACAGATAAATAAGAATTTTAAGGAAAAGGTTGGGCTGGTTCAGCTGATAAACCACTTGTCACACAAGCCCAAGGACTGGAGTTTGATCCCTAGCACCCACACAGACAGCCAGGCACAATGGCACCTGCCCAAAATCCCAGGGCTGAAGATGTAGAGACAGGAAGATCCCCAGGGCTCACTGATCAGACAGAATAGCCAAATCAACAAGCTTCAGGTTCAGTGACAGATCTTGTCTCAAAAACTAGGGTGGAGGGGCTGGAGAGATGGCTCAGAAGTTAAGAGCACTGGCTGCTCTTGAAGAAGACCTGATATTGGTTCCCAGAACCCACATGACAGCTAACAACTATCTGTAACTCCATTTCCAGGGGATTAGACCCCTTTTTCTGATCTCCATGAGCACTGCATGACATGGTACTTATAGTCAGGCAAAACACTCATACACATAAAATAAAAATAAAAAAATAAATAAATAAAAATAAGGTGGAGAGTAAGGAAAACACCCGATGTCAACCTCTGGCTTCTATGTAGACACGTGCACACACATGCATACACAAAATATGGAAAGGGGTAGGGGAAGGTGGCTCAGCGGTACAGTACTTGCCTATGTGAAGGTCTAGGCTTGATCTCTGGCATGCGTAAGTAAATAAATAAAAAAAAAAGACTACAAGGTTAAGCAGAGATACTAATATAAACTTGTAATTGATTTATGCAATACCTCTCTTGATAAATTTGCTCTCATACTTGTAGAAACTGATTAAAATATTTTCCAAACATATTCTTTCCTAAAGAACTACTTTCAAACGTAAAGCAAGTAAAGGGGAGACATCTATAGCAGCCGGATACATTAATAACAATTGCATTAATGTATTTACTTTTTTTTCCCCTGTTTTTTGAGAAAGGGCTTCCCTGTAGCCCCAGCTAGCCTGGAACTTGCTATGTAGACCAGGCTACCCTTGAAACTCACAGAGATTCCTCTGCCTCCTGAGTACTGGGGTTAAAGATGTGCACCACCACACCTGGCTATTAATGTAATTATTGTTCATATTTAATTATATGCATATATAATTTTTATTTATTATTTCTATTTTATGTGTATGCGTGTATTGCCTCCATGTAGGTAAGTGTACCCATGTTGTGCAACACCTGCAGAAGACAGAAGAGGCTGTCGGATTCCCTGGAACTGGAGTTATGGACAGTTGTTAGCTGCCATGTGGGTGCTGGGATTTGAACCTGGGTCTTCTGCAAGAACAACCAGTGTTCTTAACCACTGAGCCATCTCTCTAGCCCCAATTTTATGACTTTTTAATGAAGTCATTTCATGCATTTTTTTTTAAAAAATATTTCATTTCTAAATTATGTGGGGGGGGGGTATGTGCATGTGTGAGTGCAGGTGCCTGCAAAGACCAGAAGAGGATGTCAGAGCCCTTTCTTCTTTTTAATGTTTTATTTTTACTTATGTGTATGAATGTATTGTTTGCAAGTGTGTAAGTGCACCCACGTCATGCAATGCCCAAAGAAGTCAGAAGAGGGCATCAGATCACCCCCCCACCCCCCGACCCGAGTCTGGATTTGGGGACCATTGTTAGCCACCATGTGGATGTTGGGAATCAAACCCCGGTCCTCTGCACAAGCAGTGAGTGCTCTTAATTACTGATCTATTTCTCCATTCCCCATTTCACAACTTTCTATAAAACCATTTCATGACC
Source organism: Nannospalax galili (assembly GCF_000622305.1). NCBI lineage: Eukaryota > Metazoa > Chordata > Mammalia > Rodentia > Spalacidae > Nannospalax > Nannospalax galili. The sequence goes on along the minus strand of NW_008355474.1, from coordinate 459,537 downwards.
TTTTTTTTGAGACAGGGTCTCCCTGTAGCCCCAAGCTGACCTGGAACTCGCTATATAGACTAGGCTGGCCTTGAACTCACAGTGATATGCCTGCCTCTGCCTCCCAAGTACTGAGATTAAAGGCATTTCATGACCTTTTTATAAAGAGAATAATTACTTTGGTTGGTATTAAGGACAAAACTGGATTTATTTTCTAGAAGTGAAAAATTAATATATACAATAGAGTAGTTACCAACTAGCAGACATATGCAGATCTTTGGTTGGAAGTATCGGTATAAATTTTTATGTTTTTTCTTGAGTCACATTCCTGTGACAGGCACAGATTTCCTGTACACATTTGTTTACCATAAATTAATGGCCTCCTTAAGTTCTCTATACTTAAAATTATAAAATATTAGCCGGGCGTGGTAGCGCATGCCTTTACTCCCAGCACTCAGGAGGCAGAGGCAGGTGGATCTCTGTAAGTTCAAGGCCAGTCTGGTCTACATAGTGAGTTCCAAGCCAGGTGGGGCTACAGGGAGACCCTGTCTCAAAAAGACCAAAAAAAAAATTATGAAATATTTAAGTCAATATATAAGAGGCACTACATAGCACTAGGAAGCCCCAGTACTCTGCTAGGCAGCTGGCTGCTCCTCAGTTGCTTGGCCCATGTGATTCAATTTTGTGCCTCAGTAAATATGAAAACTACTTTATGTCATGGACTTTGGAATCATTCTTGAATAGTAAACACAAACTTGAATGTTAGCTCCAGAAAGGCTAAGGGTCTCCTACAGTTAAGTAATAAATATCCACATCAACCAGCATCACAAATTTTGTGAGGCTGAATATCACTGCCAAAAAGCAACAAAACCACATGCAGCAAAACTCTTGCAGACAGTTCTACCCTGTGATGAACAATTCTACCTGTGGAAATTTATGATCAAAACGTAGATGAGTCAGGCATAAACTTGCTTAATACTATATTACATATAATAAAATCAGAATCTAACATTTCAGGAATGAATTCAAATTATTTATCAGATGATAAAATAGTATTTAGCTGCTAAAATTGTGCTTAAAAAGTATGTTAACAACATAGTGAAATAATTATTACATAATAGTTGAATTAGAAAGGAAAGAAAAAACAGAATAAAAACATAGAGAATGAGGGCTGGAGAGGCTGAGACAGGAGGATCAGTGGCAGAATACCTGATTACAACGTGTACACACACACACACACACACACACACACACACACACACACAGATAGCTGTACAAGATACATGAGGACTAAAATGCAACATGAAAATGGGATTTTCCAGTTAATAAGATATGACTGAGGGCAGGGATGTGGTTCAGTTAGTAAAATGCTTGCCTAGCACACACAAATCCCTGGGTTTGATATATAAGCTGGGCATGGTAACACACAACTGTAATCCCAACAGTTAGGAGGGGGAGGTGGGAGGATCAGAAGTTCAAGGACATTGCCAGCTATAAAGTGAATTCCAGGCCATCCTGAGCTACATGAGATCCTATCTCAAAACAAACAACACACATATACATATATACATACATATATATATACACATATATATATACACACACATTTCTGTTCCTTTCTAATTTTTAACTCTTTAAAACATATATTATGGTGAAAACAAATAATTAAGGCCCAAGCTATATAAAAATACAATGTATTACTTTCCTGAATATAAGTTTGTTTTGTGGGCCGGGCTTGGTGGCATAGGCCTTTAATTCCAGCACTTGGGAGGCAGAGGCAGGTGGATCTCTGTGAGTTCAAGGCCAGCCTGGTCTACATAGTGAGTTCCAGGACCGCTGGGGCTACAGCGAGACCCTATCTCAAAAAGACCGGAAAAAAAAAAGAAAAAAGTTTTTGGTTTTTTAGAGACACAATCTAAATGTTTGCCTAGGCTGGCCTTGAGCTCTTGATCCTCCTGCCTTACCCTTCTGAGTATTAGAATTAACCACATGGACCATCACGCCACAAGTGACTATAAAAGTTTAAAAATGAAAGCTAAAAATGCCAGGCATGATGATGGTACATGCCTATAATTCTAGCACTTACTTAGGTGGAGGCAGGAAAATCAGGAGTTTAAGGTCAACCTTGGCTACATAGCAAGTTTGAGGCTAGCCTGAGCTACATGAGACCCTGTTGTTGTTTGTTGTTGTTGTTTTAAAAGCAAGAAAGAACAAAACACTAGAGTCAGTGACTTTGTGCTATGGTTATTATGCAAGCAACTCAGTCTGTCAGACTTGATTATAAGTTGCTAGTATTGTCATTCCTGAGACAGAATATGACTGTGTAGTGCAGGCTGCCCTGGAACTTTCCTTCTGCTGGGAGAAGAACTCTCTTTCTTTGCTTCCTGCCTTCTGGGATTATAGGCATGTACCACCACATCCGGCTCTACGCTTCTAAAATAGACATTCTCTGAATTACCTTTATAAGCCCCAAAACAGCTATGCACAACAGGCACTCAGTAAACATTTATTAATGCAAAAATTCAGGTCAAGTTACAATAGCTGTTTAATGTAATAGAAAAGTGAATTTATTAATCCAAACAAGTATATTCCTGGCATCTAAGCATGTTTGGACAAGATAAGAACAGTTGGGCTTTGGAGGATTATAGCACTTTGGCCTGGCAATCAGTAGGAATCAAGGCTTGCCACATGTTGGCCTGGCAATCAGTAGGAACCGAGGCTTGCCACATGGAAGAAGGCGAACATGGAAAGAATGGTGTACTGGGGGCAGAAATAACAGCACCCCAAGGCCTCAATTTTCAAATTTGTTTTTTGCCCTCACATAAAGCATTCACCTTTAACATATTAGACCCTTGTTCCCAGATATGTAGCTAAGGTGTAGCCAATCCTGGGGGTACAAGGCTGTCTCTTCCAGATGTCCTCCTACTTCCCAAAATGGAAGTGAACAGTAGTAATGTGCCAGTGGAGATGGTCTTGATTTAACGCTATTGTAGATTGATTTTATTTTAATTGGGGGGGGGAGTTGTGCACATGAGTGCAAGTATCTACAGCGTGGAGATGGTCTTGATTTAACGCTATTGTAGATTGATTTTATTTTAATTGGCGGGGGGGGGAGTTGTGCACATGAGTGCAAGTATCTACAGAGGCCAGAGGAGAGCATCAGATCCCCTGGAGCTGGAGCTGCCTGACAGGTGTTAGGAACTGAACTCAAGTCCTCTCTAAGAACAGTATGCACTCTTAAGCACCGAGCCACCTCTTTAGTCCTTCTAAAAAATTAATTCTCAAGTAAGAATAAATGATTTACTAGTGGCACAGCTCACAATGGAGCACAAAACCCTAGTGTGAGCAACTCCTGTAAGAAGCTGCTACAGTCACAGTACATTAACAGAAGTCTTTCTTGCAAGTGAGCAGTTGCCCACATATAGGGTAGACTGCGTACTTCATCCCCCCAGTCCTAATAAGTAAGTACTACTAACAAACACAGAAATGGAGGTCTAGACATAAGCAGGATACTGAGCTGCTGAGTGGCATATACTACTCTGTGCTCATGTGCATGGTGCCATAGTGGCAGCAGAGGAAACAACAATGGTAGAAGCAATTTGTGATAGCAGCAGTGGGGCAGCAGAAACAGTAGGGGGTTGCGGGGGACACTCTCCCTTGCATGTCATACCTTGTGCCGAGCACTGTTCTAGAGGTGTTATACATAAGAGCTCATTTACACCTCCCAACTAAACAAAAATGCCAAAGACACTGGTATTACTGATATGGCCATTTTAGAGGTAGGGAAACAGGCAAAGAGCTACTCAGTGATCTGTCCAAAGTTATAGTCAGAAAGCAGCAGAGATCACACTTGAATCCAAAGTGTGATCTTTTGCCTGTCACACCATGAAGTCTCTGTACTGCAATCAGCTTTTAACTCAAAACAAATGTTGTCACTCTAGTCCTTATGATGTTTCTTTCAAATAAGCCACAGGTTTTTATATAGTGGATAGATTTTAGGAGGAGAAATTCTGGAATTTCTGGAATAAAGATTCTGGAATTAAAAGAATATGATTCAAGCCGGGTGTGGTGGCGCACACCTTTAATCCCAGCACTTGGGAGGCAGAGGCAGGAGGATCTCTGTGAGTTCGAGGCCAGCCTGGTCTACATAGTGAGTTCCAGGACAGCTGGGCCTACAGGGAGACCCTGTCTCAAAAAGATAAAAAAAAAAAAGAATATGATTCGGTCTCCTTTTGTTCTTCTTTAAGAGACAGGCTCTTGGGCTGGAGAGATGGCTCAGCAGTTTAGAACACTGGCTGTTCTTACAGAAGACCCAGGTTTGAATCCCAGCACCCACATGGCAGCTAATAACTGTCCATAACTCCAGTTTCAGGGAATCCGATAGCCTCTTCTGACCTCTGCGGGCATTGCACAACACAGGTGCACTTACCTACATGTAAGCAATACACGCATACACATAAAATAAAAATAAATAAAATATTTTTTAAAAAGAGAGAGACAGGATCTTAAACTCCTGGGCTCGAACAGACCTCCAATGAGCTGGGACTACAGGTAGGTGCTAGAAACAATGTATTTTTATGATTTTTCTTTTTGAAACAAGGTCTCATATATCCCAGACTGGCCTCAAACTTGCTATGTAGCTGAGGATGATCTTGAACTTCTGATCCTCCTACTTCCACCTCCTGAATGCTTGAATTACAAGTGTTTACTACCACAACAAGTTTAGGCAGTGCTGGAGAGTGAACTCAGGGCTCAGTGCATGTTAGGTAAGCACTCTACCAAGTGGGCTATATCCCTGGCCTGTGTGAGTGATATTTTAGAGACCTTAAGTATCCATGCCTAGGCTGACCCTTCACTGCATGAACAATTGGGAGCACATGGAATGACAGAATGCAGATGGCACTGTTCCAGTTGCTCAATGTTCTTGCTTAAGTTCTCATGGATACAGATGTTCCTAATTCAGAGTTGGGGGCCTATGTTTTGTTGTTCCTTCTATAATTTCAAATAAAGGCTTTATTCCAAACTATTAGAGATTCATGAGTTGTCTACTTTTCTCTCTCATTCTATGTCTTTTATTTAACACATATGGTTAGATAAAAGAAAGAAAAAAGTACAATTCAAGTATGTATTAAAATATGACAACCACATTCTTGGTCACAGTTCCTATTTTGGGACAGATGCACATTCCAAAACTATTAAGTAAGCAGCTAACTTTCTGTGCTTCTCACTCTTTCCTTAGGCAGAAAACATGTGGAAGTAAAAATCAAAGGCAAACCAGTGAGCAAGTCAGAGAGAGAACGAGTCACAGTTGCAAAGCACACACGGTTTGGAAGAATGACTCCACAGAATTTAGAAACAAAGTCACTCTCTGCAAAAGAAAATAAGATACAACAAAAAACAGATAATATTAGTTATCAGTGGAAACTGTTCCTGGAAATCATGTTAATGACTTGTAAATGTGGTCTTCTAAAACTCACGCAGGAACCCAAAGTCGCTGCCCTATCTCATTCTATCTAATAGTATTTGGATGAGGGTTGTTTCAGGCCTGGCAGAGAGCATGCAGTGCTCAAGAACAGGGCTGGCTAATGCCTATGACCTTGGGAACGAAATTTCCTCTCACTTTTAAGTTTTGAGCAGATGACTTTGCCACAAAGCCACAAACTATGACAAGGGAACACATTTAAACATAATTTAGCTAGGGCTTGGGAAGAAATCAGTTATCTTTACACTCTAGTCCCTTAACACACCCATGTTCCCAATCTCTTGGTCAATGCCACTCCCTCCTGTGGTTTCAGTTTCTCCTGTACAATTATTAGTCTCACCCCTCCACCCCCAAACAGGCTTAGAGAGGATGAGAAAATACCAAAACACAGGCTGACAGAGTGCTGAAGTCACCTATGTCTGTGTGACATGCCAGCCCAGAAGCTTCCTCACAGAACAGCTTACCCTGGGCAGTCCCCAATCAAGCAGCAGCTGAAGGCAAGCCATTGCCAAACTCCAGGAGACTAAAGACCAAAGGTAAGAAATACTCAGGAGACATGAGGAGCCAGGTGCTGACCAGAGAGTTAGAGAGAGAACTTCTTCAAAAAATATTTATTTATTTTCATTTTATGTATATTGAGTGCATTGCCTGAAGAATATAAGTGCACCTGTGTTGTGTAATGCCCTCAGAGGTCAGAAGAGGGCATCAGATTTCCCTGGAACTGGAGTTATAGGCTGTCGTTAGCTACCATGTGGGTGCTGGGAATCGAACCTGGGTCCTCTGAAAGATCAGTCAGTGCTCTTAACCACTAAGCCATTTCTCCAGCCCCCAGAAAGATTTTCTAAGAGAATAAAAGAAGCTACTGGGAGGTCTCCATAGACTCTGACTCAAGAAAACACCCCTTTGGGATAGCATCTGAGATTCCAAGATCATGTGTGAGTTAAAACAGAGCAGCTCTTCTTCGAAGATGGGAAGCAAAGCCAATGGTGTTAAAAAAGGACTAATGGGATCAACCTAGGCCTATTAAGGGGACTCATTCATTTCCTATGCCCTATACAGAGCCTGCCACATAATTGGTACTCAGGAACATTTGCAAAGTTTCTTTCTTTGAAGTGAAAGAGAAAAGCAGTTAACTTCTCTCTCTGAGGAGGGATGGAGCCGGGGAAAGGAAAGCCCTCACAGGTCAGTTTAAGCATTTAGACGACCAGGTAGTTTGTGTGCAGTAGTAGAAGGATGAGCCTTGTAACAGACCCATTCTATGTCATTGCCACTTTTACAGTCTGACACTTACTGGCCTGGTTTTGAGGTATCTTTGTTTCAAATACATGTACCTGAGAGTAGTTAAGTGAGTGCCACAAGTTATTGGTGTGAAATTTACTCAGAGTAAGACTTATTTAGCTAACACAGAAATCTTGATTGGTTGAAAAAGGAAGGAAACTAGGAAGGCTCGGAAGGATCACCTAATGCACTGCCCATTTAGAGGGTGCTCTAGTGATAAAGCTGGGAACTAACCAGAGCTCAGCATGAGAACGGTACCTGACTAGGCAGCTTTGCCCAATATACAGCCACCAGGCACAGGCAGCTGTTGAGCATGTGGAATGCAGCCTATACAACCAAGAAACTGAACTTTACTTGCATTTAACATTCATATTCTCATTCATTCCCCCACCCCCAGGGGCCTTGTGCATGCTAGCCAACTGCCTTACCACCGAGCTATGCCTCCAGTCCCTGAATTTAATTCTCCTTAATTTAAATTTAAATAGCCACACATAGCTAGTGATGAGCATTACTGGACTGCACAGGACTTGGCACAGAGGGTAGAGTGAGAATAGCACAGAAAAAAAAGAAGGTGGTAGAAAGCAACAAATATGAAACACTGAGTATGGTGGTGCACACCTATAATCCTAGCACTTGGGATTACAGAAGCTGAGACACAAGGATCACCATAAGTTCAAGGTCAACATGGTCCATAATAGGGAGCACTTCAAGGTTAAGGGGGCACTGGCAAAGTCAGGTATTTCAAATAACTCCTTTTCTGTATGACTATATCAAGTTACTAAAACATCTTCTGAAATTTTCCTTTAGAAATACTTTACAGACTCAGAAAACCAGGTAGAAGCAGTGAAGAGACAATAGAATGACATTTGGGGGGAAGAAGAAAAGAGTTCATGTAGCCCAGGCTCCTCATGAACTTGTGATATTCCTACCTCAGCCTCCTGAGTGCTGAGATGATAGGTGTGTGTCACCACTCTTAGTGATTTTTTAAAAAAATATTTAATGCATTTATTATGTAAATCATCTAAGGCCAAGAGTTTTTGATGCACACACAAAAAAAATATACACAAAAATGAGCATTTTAAGTTTAAAGTTTTTCTGAACAAAAACTCAATTTCTGCTGGGGGGCGGTGCACTCCTATAATCCCAACACTTGAGGGGCTGCAGGAGAATTGTGAGTTCCAGGCTAGCCTGAGCTCCTGAGCTACCCAGGAAAACTCTATGTT
>NW_008355474.1:450329-451558 GCF_000622305.1 Nannospalax galili | reverse complement strand
AAAAGCCTGGGCTCCTACCTGCAGGCCTGTCTCAGGGGTAAGTCCATGGCGCAACTTGACTCCCCCAGCCTCATTCACACTCCCATCTCCCCCGCCTCCTAGTTTGGGTCCTGTCCCATTCCATGTCTTGAAGCCCCAGACACCTGGGGAACCACTGCTGCTTCCTGATCCTCTTCATCCAGACCAACTAAGTGCCTTCTCTGGGCCCCAGGAGCACTGCTTCTGGGCCTGGCCCCGCCCTCACCTCCCTCTGCTTCCCTGGGCCTGCACCACCCTCCTGCCTCTTTCTGGGATGCAGGGCCTGACCTTTCCTCTTCTGATCCTTTGCATCCAGACCAACCCAGCTCCTCAGTGCAGTCCCCAGGAGTCCTTGGGGCTGCTTCCCCCGCAATCTACCTTTGCATCTCTGGGTGGCACAACTACCAGCTGCCCTAGACCAGCATCTTTCTTGGGCCAGGCTCCCAGGCTAGTCCAACCCCCAAATTACTAAGGCCAAAATCTTTCCTGAAGGGATCCAGACCTTAGGAGAAAGCCTGAGAGCATCTGATCCTCATCTGACTTGGGCCTCTGTGGGAACTCAGTTGAAGACAAAAGCATTCTGGCCACTCCAATATAAAATCAAAAGAGAGTACCGGAAGCTTAGACGAACCAGCTTTTCATGCCCAAAAAGTAAACCACAAAGACACAAAAAGTTCACAAAAAGAAGCAGACCTAAACTTGAAGGCTTGAGTCTCACACAACAATCAGAAACTACAAAAGAAATCCAGATGTCAAAATCACAGAGAAAAAAACAGTAACATGAAAAACCAAAATAACATATCCCCACCAAATACCAACAGTCCTCTAGAAGAAGTACAATGAGAACCCCCTAGAGATAATGCAGGACATGGAACTCAAAAGAACAATTATAAACATGATAAAAGAATTCAGTGAATTTAAAGAACACACAAAGAAATCAAAGAACTGAAGGAAGATAGGAATAAACTTCCGAATGAATTGAGAAAAGAGTTAAAATATTGAAGAATGCTCAGGCTGAAATGAAGAAGGAAGTGAAACACTCAGTAAGCCAATAAGAAATGACAAGAGAAAGCCTCATGAATAAGATGAATGAAATGGAAAACAGAGCATCAAAACTGGAAGATAAAGTGGATGAACTAGACCACTCAAGCAAAGATTATGAAAAATTTAAGAAAGCACAAGAATGGAATATGCAGGAATTGTGTGACACT
>NW_008355474.1:449198-450033 GCF_000622305.1 Nannospalax galili | reverse complement strand
TACAACTGACTGATCAATGCAAACTATGAAAGCCAGAAGAGCCTGGACCAAGGTATTTCCATTTCTACATGACAATAGATGCAAGCCCAGAATAATTTACTCAGCAAAAATGTCCATTATAGTTGAAGAGGAAAGAAAACTCTTCCATGACATATATATGCTGAAAGAATTCATGTCCACAAAATCAGCCCTTCAGAGAGTTCTAGAAGCAATACAAAGAGCTGAAGAAAGGAATGACTAAACCCAATGAAGGTATAACTGTGAAAAAGTACAGCTATATCAAAAATGTAAACAGAAATAAAAATGACAGGATTCAATACTCATCTTTCATCAATAACTTTAAATATTAACGGACTGAACTTCCCAGTCAAAAGACACAGAGTATGTGAATGGATTAAGAAACAAAACCCATCTTCTTTTTTCTCTGCGAGAAACTCTTCTCACTTTCAAAGAAAGACACTATCCAAAGTGAAAGGATGGAAAAAAATATACCAAGCAAATGGCACTAAGAAAAAAGCAGGCGCAGCAATTCTAATATCTGACAAAATAGACTTTAAACTAAAACTAATCAGAAGAGACAAAGAGGGCCACTTCATTTTGATCAAAGGAACAATGAATCAAGAAGATATTGCAATCATGAACATATATTCACCAAACTCTGGTGTATCCAACTTCATAAAAACAATACTACAGGACTTTAAGACCCAGATTAACCCCAACTCATTAACAGTAGGGGACTTCAACAGCCCACTGTCTCCATTAGAGAGGTCAACAGGGCAGAGAGACATCTGAATTAAACAACACTATATATCAAATGGGCCTAACAGACATCCAC
>NW_008355474.1:447800-448163 GCF_000622305.1 Nannospalax galili | reverse complement strand
GCTTAACTTATTCAAAAAGATAGAAATGGAGGGAGAACTCCCAAATTCCTTCTATGAAGCCAGCATCACTCTAATACAAAAGCCAGGTAAAGATACAACCAAAAAAGAAAACTATAGATCCATATCCTTCATGAACATAGATAAAAAATTCTCAACAAGATACTTGCAAACCGCATACAGACACACATCACAAAAATCATCCACTGTGATCAAGTCAGCTTTATCCCAGAGATGCAGGGATCATTAACTATACATTAGTCAATAAACATCATAAATCATAAAAATGGGTTCAAAGACAAGAACCACATGGTCATCTCAATAGATGCAGAGAAGGCCTTTGAAAAAATTCAACATGCATTTATG
>NW_008355474.1:446420-447263 GCF_000622305.1 Nannospalax galili | reverse complement strand
GACACTGAGAAAGACATCAGAAGATAGAAGGACCTCCCATGCTCATGGATTAGAAGAATTAATATTGTGAAAATGACCATCGTACCAAAAGTCATATATAGATCCAATACAATGCCAATCAAAATCCCCATGACATTTTTCACAGAATTGGAAAAAACTATCCTAAGATTCACAGTGAAACACAAAAGACCTCGGAACCCTGAGCACTAAACAATGCCGGGGGGATTACTATACCAGATTTTAAGCTGTTTTACAGGGCTATTGTCATAAAAACAGATCAATGGAACAAAACTGAAGACCCAAATATGAGTAAATGCAATTTCAGCTACCTGATACTTGACAAAGGGGCCAGGAATGTTCACTGGAGGAAAGACAGCATGCTCAGCAAATGGTGCTGGCAAAACTGGATCACCACTTGTAGAAAAATGAAATTAAACCCCTATCTTTCACCCTGCACAAAAGTCAATTCCAAATGGCTCAAAGACTTCAATGTAAAGCCTGAAACTCTGAAACTATTAGAAGAAAACATTGGAAAAAACCTACAAGATATAGGTATAGGAAATGATTTTCTAAACTGGACATTAATTGCTCAGGAAACAATGGCAAGAATTAACAAATGGGACCTCATTAAACTAAAAAGCTTCTGTACATCAAAGGAGGCAACCAGGGAAGAAAACAGAAAACTCACAGAATGGGAGATGATCTTGACCAGCGACACATCTGACAGAGGTTTAATAATCAGAATTTATAATGAACTAAAAAACAACCCAATTAAAAGATGGGCTAAGGAGCTGAACAGAGAGTTCTCAAAAGAACAAGTAAACATGGCTATGAAATATCTTA
>NW_008355474.1:445126-445880 GCF_000622305.1 Nannospalax galili | reverse complement strand
AACAGGGAGGTAAAGGAAAAGAAATAACCTGAAAGAGAAGAACAGTAGGAAACAGGCCTTAATAAGGGAGATATGGGTAAAAATTGAGTTAGTTTAAGGGAGGGGGGAGGAAGGGTATACAAGGAACCTAGGGGATAAAGGGAAAGGAGCTCAAGAGAGGTAGGACCATAGGAGAAGGGTGTTAGTAAGGGAAAAGGGGGGGAAATGAGGGCACCTTAAGTGGGAAAACCATAATGGAGGGGTGAGACAATGTGAGAGATAAACAATCCCTAGTTTTGAAAACCAGAGGGAACCATATTACTCCTACAACCTGACAAATCATACATAGCAGATCAAGAAATATATGTCTAAGTAAGGTTTATCTGTTAATAACTGGTGTTTGCCCAAGATTTATCTACATGACACACAGTAATTAAAAGTACCAGAATGGTGGAACTAACCTTCTTGGGTGTTTAACAGACATACTTCGAGGCCTATAATAATTTGGTCAGAGAGACATAAAGGACACTTTTTGCTCCTTGCCCTCCTAGGTCAAGTAGTTCCAGGGGACTATGAGCATCTCTCAAAATGTCCTATAATGGCAGTGGACCACCTGTCCTCTTGATCAAGGAGGCCAAGGAGACCCCACCAGATGGACTTGAACCAGTGTCCAGTCTACAAAGAGGAGGGTCAACAAAGAGGAGTCATTTCCTCCATGCTTCCAAGCGAAGCCAACCATGGTCGAGCAGGACCTTTGACTTATCTTCACATAGGT
>NW_008355474.1:444078-445055 GCF_000622305.1 Nannospalax galili | reverse complement strand
ACGACCTTAAGAGTAAAAATAAATTGGTTTATCTGGACTAACTGTATGGCCATAAACACCCAAAAGGAAAGTATAACCAAAGATTAAAGGGGCCAATATAATCTCTTAAGAGTCCATATGCATAGCTAAAGGCTACATAACAAGCAACAATGCCAGACAGGCAATACCTTCTTTTAAGTTGTTGGCCAGGGTAGCCAAAGGGACTCCTGGATAGTAACTCAGCATAGAACTGGGAAAATGAACAGCAGACCCCAATCTTATCTTAAAGAATACTGACAACTGATTACTGCTAGATGAGGAACAGCTGACCATCCTAAAACAAAGACCTCTAGTTAGGCTGACTAGATTCACCAGAAGGGCAAGTAGTGGGGAATGGCTGGGGGTGCCGACAACACAGCAGACAGTAGCAGGGATATCAGAGTATAAGGGTTCTAGTGGGGGGAGGGAGGCTATGGAAGGGTGCTATCTGGGAAGTGGGTGTATAGTCAAATAAGATGGTTTGGGATGTTCTGTGTGATATACACACACACAAAAAAGAAATCAACAAATTTTTTAAAAATATATTATATTTCAGGAGGAAGTATGGACATTTACGTCATGCTAATTAGTAGAGGTGATAAACAATACCATTGAAATCTGCCCGATGACTTTATAGACATACACAGGCGCCAAGGATTCAAGTGCAACTGATTATGACTAGTAATAACCAGATGCATACAGATTAGAGATGTGTGCATCAACATCTCAGTGTCAGTAGCCAAAACAATGAGTCTTTCAAGAAGGAACAATATATTCTAAAATGAAATGGAGATCTTTTTTAAAGGTTAAAAACTCATTCAATTTAATGTCTTACAGGGCTTATACTGAGTTCAATAATATATAACTATATTAATTCAACCATGAACCTAGAAACTTGCACCCACTTGTGAAAGAGATTTACTGTTGCTCTGGTGTATGTTACTGAATATGTTAAAGCT
>NW_008355474.1:436707-444065 GCF_000622305.1 Nannospalax galili | reverse complement strand
CCATTTTAATTAGTAGAGGTGAAAAACATTACCACTGAAATCTACCTGATGATTTTATTTCCATGCTTAGGTGGATCTCAGAAAGTAACTGACTGTGACTAGTAATAATCAGATACATAGAGAGTAGAAACACATGTGCAAACATCTTAGTGTCAATTACATTAAAAATGAATTTTTCTGTATGAAACTGTGTATTTTAGTAATAAAATGGAGTTCTTTTTTAAAGTTTAAAACCTCATTTAGTTTTATGTCTTATAGGGTTTATACTAAGTACAATATTGTATAACTGTAATAATTCAACTGTAAACCTAAAAATTACTGCCAATTTGAAAGAGATGCATCTTAGCTCAGGAAATCGTTATTGAATATGTCAGTGCTGTTGTAATGAAATGCTTCTTCTAAGTATGTGGTTATTAAATAAATACTTTTTTAAAAAAGCTGGGCATGCTCATTTAGAGGCAGAAGCAGGAGGATCTCTGTGAGACGGAGGCCAGCCTAGTCTACAAAACAATTTTTTTTGTTTTTTGTCTTTTTGAGACAGGGTCTCCCTGTAGCCCCAGCTGGCCTGGAATTCATTATGTAGACCAGGCTGGCCTTGAACTCACAGAAATCCCCCCTGCCTCTGCCTCCCAATTGCTGGGACTAAAGGCATGTGCCACAAGACCTGGCAAAAAAAAGACAATTTTTTTTTCAGAGCTGAGGACTGAACCCAGGGTCTTGCACTTGCTAGACAAGCGCTCTACCAATAAGCTAAATCCCCAACCCCAAAACCCCATGTTTTTAAAGTATATTTTCAGAGAAGAGAATGAGGTATGCATGGCACATCTCCTTCTCAGAAGAGATACTCATAGGCTTCATCAGATTTTCAGTGTGAAGATATCTTCTAGCTCTTTACCGCACATCCTTGGTGTCTTATAATTTTTCTTCACAAAGTTCTTGGGTTTCTGCTTGTAATGGTTACCAGGACCTCATGCAATTCAGGCTGGCTGTGAACACCTGACCCTCTAGCCTCTAGCTGCCAAGTGCTAGGATTCTGGCACCATACAGCTCTTATAAATTTAAGTAAGGCAAGTGCTTTAAATATAAGTACATATTATTTAACATATAGCTATATATTACATTTATGTAATATGCTTGACATTTTTATATATAAATTATTATAAATGTAGTCCTGACACAGCCTAACTGGTTTCTAATAATACAGCTAGTAAATTTTTAAAAGGTTTTAATTTTTCAATTAGTTGGGCTTTTTATTTAAATTTAATTATTGCTTAGAATTTTATATCATTTAAGCTCAGTTTCTCTCTCTCTCTTTTTTTTCTTTTTTGGTCTTTTTGAGACAGGGTCTCCCTGTAGCCCCAGCTGTCCTGGATCTCACTATGTAGACCAGGCTGCCCTTGAACTCACAGAGATCCGCCTGCCTCTGCCTCCCGAGTGCTGGGATTAAAGGCATGCGCCACCACGCCCGGCTTAAATTTATTATTTTTATTTTATGTTTATGCGTGTATTGCATGTAGGTAAGTGTACCCGTGCTGTGCAATGCCTGAGGAGGACAGAAGAGGCTGCTGGATCCCCTGGAACTGGAGTTACGGACAATTGTTAGCTGTCATGTGGGTGCTGGGAAGCAAACCTGGTTCTTCTGCAAGAACAGTTAGTGTTCTTAACCACGGAGCTATCTCTCCAACTCAGTTTCTCCATTTTTAAAAAATATTTTATTTATTATTTTTATTTTATGTTTATGCGTGTATTGCATGTAGGTAAGTGTACCCGTGCTGTGCAATGCCGAGGAGGACAGAAGAGGCTGCTGGATCCCCTGGAACTGGAGTTAAGGACAATTGTTAGCTGTCATGTGGGTGCTGGGAATTGAACCCAGGTCCTCTACAAAAGCAGTCAGTGCTCTTAACCGCTAAGCCATCTCTCCAGCCCCCCAGTTTCTCCATTTTTAACTTACTAAAAACTTCTTTGGTCTTGTAAATGATCACACGCATGCATGTACCAACATGAACAATAATGTATAGGCTGAACAAACAGCGGAAACAACCAAATGCTCAACAATAAAGCAACAGTTAAGTAAACTGTGGAATATCTATGTGATAAAGCCCAATGAGTAACTAGATAATGCTTCTGAAGACTGTTTAAACATGGGACAATGTTCATGACAGAAAAGAGGAAAGATACAAAACAGTAATGCAATATTATGCTCATTTGTTAAAAATACTTATAACAGCAAAACTATTGGAAAAGGCCAAAATATAAAGATATTACCTGTTTTCTATAAGCAACTATTACATTAAGAATCAGAAAAAAAATTGTGGTTTTTTGTTTTGTTTTGTTTTCTTGATCCTTTTTAGACAGGGTCTCCCTGTAGTCCCAGCTGGCCTGGAACTCACTGTGTAAACCAGGCTGGCCTTGAGGCCTTGAACTCACAGAGATCCACCTGCCTCTGCCTCCCAAGTGCTGGGACCATGCCCGGCTAGAAAAAAGTTGCTTTTAAATCTTATGAATAGCTAACAAGTATTTTTCCTTTTAGTGAATAAATTACAAAGAATATATTCTGGTATGCAGTAACTGTAATTTGTTGACAGTATTACTTTCCATTCTCTGCCTAGTGACTCAAGCCATCACAGTAAATTAAAAATCTAGAATTGTGCCGCTGTCACGCTGTTATTTACTAGGAGTTTTTGCTTTTGGCAATTCATTTATTGCTATGTTATTTAACAATTAACAAATACATATACCAACCCAAAGGGATTCTGTAAAGACTAAGTAATATACATTAAGAATTTAATCCATGTCTGACTTATAGTATGAACTCAATATACACTGCTGTCAGTAGTAATATTATTTTGTCAATCTCTTTTCTTTTAGAGCCTTATGAAATTTTGAAAGAAAGGCAGTGAAGGAAACACACAGAGACTGAACTAGGGTCAAAACCTTGGTCTTTTAAGGCTTGGCTCTCTAACATACTTGCTATGCAAACTCTGGCATTGTTACACCCACATATATTGGAACATCACCCTCTTAGCCTGGGCCCTGAAAACCTTTGCTAACATGCAACAAGTTTCTCCCTTGGTTACCAGACTGTTCTCTAAATTAGGACTCAGGAAACCTCAGTCATAAATAAGATGATGCAATTTCATCAAAATGTAGAAGTCAGAGATGTGGAAAGTGCAACTGGATTGTGGTGGTATAATTTGAAAAGAGAAGGTATGTTATACAGACTACAAAAAACTACAAGTCTACTCAGAGAGCCCAATGAAGAGAGAACTTCAGTTCCTTGCTCTGAGGCTACTTGGCAAGCAGGACACACAGCCAGTGGGTGCCCTAACTATAATTCAGAATTACCCTTCTTCTAACCAAAAGAGATAGACCTAGTCCTCAGAGAGGAAGAAAATGCCCACTTCCTCCTCAGTGTCTGCAGTGTACACATGCCAGTCCTGCCTGTGAATTGCTCTGACTGAGGACCTACACCATGCTAGGAACTATCAGAAGAAGGCCTGAATAGCATGCTTTGGTTTACACATCTGATAGTCTGTGTTGGGGGGTGGGGGGCTTTGGGTTACAAGAAAGAGCATGCTCTCAGATCTGCCATTAAGATAAAGGATAAAGAACTGGTCTTTAATTATATAAAATAATGCTTTGCTTACCAGCCTGTTATAGTAAGAACCAAACAAAATAACAGGTTGTACTTGGTATGGTGGTATAAACTTTAATCCCAACACCCAGGGGCCTGAAGCAGGAGGACAGAGAGTTCAAAGCTAGCCTGAGCTACATAATGAACTGTAGGCCAACCTGGGCTACAGATCAAGACCCTATCTCAAAACAAGAAATCAAACATAAGCATGAAAAGATACTGGCCCTCACAATGACTACAATTAATAACAATACATATCGTATAACTGAAAACTTCTGGGAGTGATGCTCACAAAAGACAGTAAGGATGTGAGGTAGTATGGTTGCTAATTAGCTTGATTTAGCCATTCCACACATATCAGAACATGCTAAGGGATGAACACAGTGGTAGAGTGCTTGGTCAGCATGCATGAGGTCCTAAATTCAATTTCTGGCAGTGGTAAAGAAAGAGAGAGAAAGAGAGAGAGAGAGAGAGAGAGATCAATTAAAATGAATAACCAGTGAAGACTACAGAAAGGCAAAGGATAGGAATTTTAAATACACACAGAAGGAAAGAAAGAAAGAAAGAAAGAAAGAAAGAAAGAAAGAAAGAAAGAAAGAAAGGGAAAGACCGGTTGTCTATCATGAATATACATATATCATTTTTATTTGTCAATTAAAGTGTAATAAAGGGGGCTGGAGAGATGGCTCAGTGGTTAAGAACACTGGTTGTTCTTGCAAAAGACCCGGGTTCAAATCCCAGCACCCACATGGCAGCTGACAACTATCCGCACACGGGTGCACTTATCTATGTGCAGGCAATACACGAATACACATAAAATAATAAAGTATTTTTTAAAAATGTAATAAAGGAAAAATACACTAGGAAATTGTGTGAAGTAAATGATTACAAGTAATTTGAGTTTCTGTAGTGTTTAGAATTAGAACTACTCAAGAATGAAGATGCCATGTTATTAAGAAGTCACTTCTCCCCAGCCTGTCCAGAGAGACAACGCAAACCCATTTAAAATCTCAGCAGGCTTTCTTGTAAAAAGTCAGTAAGCCGATTCTAAGATTTTACTGATAAGCAAAGCAATTTTTAAAAAGAACAAAGTTAGAAGACTTTCACTATATGATTCCAAGCCTTCCTATAAAGGTATAATCATCAAGAAGACAGTGTGGTATTAACAAAATGATAAAGGAAGAGGTCAATGGGACTAAGATGGAGTCCCCAAGTACAGTCACATACACATAATCAATGAATTTTTTTAAATTTTTATTTATGTGTACGAGTGTGTTGCCTGCATGTATGTGAGTGCACCTGTGTCGTGCAATGCTGCAGAGGTCAGAAGAGGGCTTCGGATTCCCCTGGAAATGGAGTTAAGGATGGTTCACAGCCTCCATGTGGGTGCTGGGAATCGAACCTGGGTCCTCTGCAAGAGCAGTCAGTGCACTTAACCACTGAGCCATCTCTCCAGCCCCAATCAATTAATTTTGTAATAAATGTGCCAAGTTAATTCAATAAGAAACAGGAGTTTTTCAATAAATAGACCTGGAATAACTGCTATCTTTGGGGGGGGGGGAAGTGGGCTCCAACCCTCTATTTTGTGCCAAAGGAAAAATTTAACTCATAATCACCTACGTGGAAATTGAAAAATTATAAAACATCTACAAGAATATCTAAAAAGAAAAGCTTTGTGACTTAGGCAAAGAATTCTTGGATAAGGCACAAGAAGTACACACAAATCACAAAAGAAAATATATATGCAGAACTTCATCAAAATATAAAACTTCTGCTCTTTAACACTTTGTTAGCTGGGTGTGGTGGTGCACCTGTGATCCCAGAACTTGGGAGGGGCAGGAGGACTACTAAGAGCCTGAGGCTACCCTGTCTACATATAGAGTTCAATTTCACCAGGGTTACAAAATGAGACCCAGTCTCAGAAAAACAGACTTAAACTAGGTATGACTGCACGTACCTGTAATCGCGACACTCAAAAGGAAGAGATGAGAGGATTGTACAGGTTGAGATCAGCCTAAACTTCAGGTCAATCATAGCTACATAGTGCAATCCTGTCTCAAAAAAAAAAAAGGAGAGAGGGGCTGGAGAGATGGCTCAGCAGTTAAGAACCCTGGTTGTTCTTGCAGAAGACCCAGGTTCGAATCCCAGCACCCATATGGCAGCTAACAACTGTCCGTAACTCCAGTCCCAGGGGATCTGACAGCCTCTTCTGACCTCCGCAAGGCATTGCACGACATGGGTGCACTTACCTACATGCAGGAAATATATGTATACACATAAAATAAAAATAATAAATAAAATGGGGCTGGAGAGCTGGCTCAGTGGTTAAGAACACTGAGTGGTTAAGAACACTGGTTGTTCTTGCAAAAGACCTGGGTTTGAATCCCAGCACCCACATGGCAGCTAACAACTCTTGGTAACTCCAGTTCCAGGGGATCCGACAGCCTCTTCTGTCCTCCAAGGGCACTGCACGACACGGGTGCACTTACCTACATGCAAGGGAATACACACAAGGGAATACACACATACACATAAAAATAAAAATAATATTTAAATAAATAAATTTTTAAAGTTTTTTTTTAAAAAAAGGAAAGAACGGAAGAAAGGGGTGAAGAGGGAAAGGGAGGGAAAGGTAGGAGAGGGAAGGGGAAGAGAAGAAGGGAAGAAAAAAAGTAAGAAAATAAATATGGGCTGGGGAGATGGCTCAGTAGGTAAAGTGCTTGCTACATAAGCATGAGGATCGAGCTTGGAATCTCAGCACTCATATAAAAGCGGGTACAAGAGAGCACTGGCGTGGGAGTGAGGATAGAGACAGGTAGATCCCAGGGCTTTGTGGCCAGCCAGTCTAGTTGAAACGGCTAGCTACAGGTTCAGTGAAAGTGAAATCCTGTCTCAAAAGATAAGATGGAGAGAGACAGAAAGACACCCTATCATGACCTCTATTCTCTATATAAGCATGCATGGGCAAGCACATCTGCATACATACATGCACACACACATATACCATACACTAAAAAAAAGAGATCTGGGGGCAATGGCACATGCTTTTAATCCCAGCACTCAGGAGGCAGAGGCAGGTGGATCTCTGAGATGGTGGCCAGCCTGGTCTACATAGTAAGTTCCAAGCCAGCCAGGACTACAGGGATACTGTCTCAAAATAGAGAGAAAGAAAAGAGGGGGAAGGGAAAAAACAAGTCATAGACTAGGATAAATGTTTCAACATATATCTAAAACATATCTGAATAAGTATCCAAATAGACTAAGTAGTCAAAGTATACAAATCTCAAGTCTCAATAATAATTAACAACTCAGTTTTTAAAAAAGGAAAAAGTTGGGCATGGTGGCAGGCAGATCTCTGAGTCTGAGGCCAGCCTGGTGTATATAGTGAGTTCCAGGCTAGCTGGGGCTACTGGGAGACCCTGTCTCAAAAAGACCAGAAAAATAAACTAATAAAAAAATTTAAAAATTAAAAAAACAGGAAAAAAAGATGTGAACACATACATTATCAAAAAATATGATGCCCAGCCCTAGCTGAGTATCTATTGGCTACTGATGGATGCTGGGAGATGGAAAGTCACTTTTCTTTACTGGTGTGACTGCTTAGTAGGCTGACCAGACTCCAGGGCATGGACCCACACCCCACAGAGCATGTGGGAGGCATGGAATGGAAATGATAGGTCTTAAAAAAGAAAAAGTTTAAAAATAAATAAAAAATTAAAATATT